>NC_057806.1:80848920-81093242 GCF_018294505.1 Triticum aestivum | reverse complement strand
AGGAAGATGGGCCTGTGGTTTAATAGGCCAGCCCAGCCCATCTAGCTTATTTCTTCATGCTACAGTACTAACACCTACTCGCGCCTAAGCAGCGCATAAGCTATCAATGCACAAGTAGGTGGCCAAACGCATGATTAACGCCTAGCGCTTATTTGAACTGTGTTTTTTATCTATATTTTTACGTGGCATTTGGGTCATATCCGAATTTTAGGTGACTTTGTGCGGTGGCATGATATTTGCGATCTTTATGTTACACCTCAGGTACAATTGGTCACGTGGCCCATGGGAAGTCTACTGTTGTGAAAGCTATATCTGGAGTTCAGGTATCATTCATTCTGTTGGCCACATTTTCTTTCCATTCTGTGTAAAGCCTGTTAAGGCCTCTTTTGGTTCATAGGATAGGATTATCGTAGGAATAGGAATCTTGTAGGAAATGAGATGACATGTATCTCAAATCCTATGAGTAGGAATAGGAAACAAGATGTCATTTGGTTGACACCAAAGGAATTTTTCCATTGAGTCTAGGCTCATTTTTATTTTCCTATGAAATGTGGAGGATAGGAACCAATCCTATATAGGAATAGGAATCCATTCCTATGAACCAAAGGGCTCTAAAGGAAAAAATCATATAAGAATTCTATCCTCTAGAATTCCTATGAAATTCCTCCAAACCAAAGGAGGCCTAAGTATTTATCACATTTATCAGTAACCCTTGTGAGTTTGCCATATTACTCAAATACATCATGCTAATATTACTTTTGGTTAAATAAATGAGTAAACTACACCTAGCACTTGCTAGGAATGCGCTGCAGATTTCTTTAAACCTGATTGATAATAGCATAGTCTGGGAATTCATTTAATATTACTATTAGAAAAAATATAAGTGCTCTAGTTCTCGGCTCGAGTGATGGCACTGTTGTAATTCATGCTACCTTCGTTTGTTGCAATAATTTCTAGAATGATTACTAACTAAATGGATGTTGATGTGCTCATTCTGTTCCATATGGAATTTTTTTAGTATTATTATTGTCTGATGCCTTTGTTTTGATTTTTAGACTGTTCGCTTCAAGAATGAGCTTGAACGTAACATCACTATCAAGCTGGGATATGCTAATGCAAAAATCTATAAATGCGAAGATGACAGATGTCCACGACCAATGTGTTACAAGTATGCTAAATTTCTTATCTTCTTTACCTGATTAGCTTCTATTACTGTCAGCCTCTACATTTTAGAGCAACGAACTTCAGGGGGCACTGTTCCATGCTCCTATAAATTATTGAACCTGTATGCTCATATGATTATTTTCTAGTGAATACAATGTAGAACTCATGATTGAAATCTCAAATTTGATCCCCAGAATTAGATAACGTATGATTATTTACCAGACCCAAAATTACTGCTTTGGTTTTAAACTCTTGGACACTATTTGACTTCAATTCATCAATTATATAAAGGGCTTATGGAAGCGGGAAAGAAGATACTCCTGCCTGTGATGTTCCTGGGTTTGAAAACACTAGGATGAAGCTCCTGAGACATGTTTCCTTTGTTGATTGCCCGGTATGATGTAGCTCTACCCTTTTTCTGTTATGAATGTTCTCTTCTGCGTATCTAGTACATGAATGCTTACAGGTACTCCCTCCGTCCGAAAATACTTGTCATCAAAATGAATAAAAAGGGGTGTATCTAGAACTAAAATACGTCTAGATATACCCCCTTTTATACATTTTGATGACAAGTATTTCCGGACGGAGGGAGTAGTACATAGCCCGACCATTTCTTGCCCTACCCAAGTGATTAGTAAGATTTTTGCATTCTACAGTTTTACTTGCATCACCATAGATAATAATGGCTTGTTTACACTTGTAATTGTACCACCATAGATAATAATTATAATGGCTGTTTACACTTCTAATTGTATCGCCAAATTATTCAAGTGAATCATTATATTGATTAGGAAGTCATCAGAGTTTTCTGATGGACCATTACATATTCTTTTCATTATTGGAACTTGAATATGATATTACGTAAATGTTGTATGTCTTTACAATATCTACCTTGTTGAACAGGGCCACGACATTCTCATGGCTACAATGCTTAATGGAGCAGCCATCATGGATGGAGCCTTGCTTCTGATAGCAGCAAATGAAAGTTGCCCACAACCCCAGACATCTGAGCATCTAGCAGCAGTTGAAATCATGCGTCTCCAACATCTCATAATTTTGCAGAATAAGATTGATCTTATCCAGGAAAGTGCAGCAATGAACCAGCATGAAGCAATCCAAAAATTTATCCAGGTCACTACTGTTTGTCATTTCTCGTGTTATAAATACATGTCTTCTCTTTCATGGTTTGATCTTTTTCACTACCATATGTGCAGGGCACGATAGCTGAAGGTGCTCCTGTGGTGCCAATATCTGCCCAGCTGAAGTACAACATTGATGTGATCTGTGAATACATTATTAAGAAAATCCCCATTCCGGAAAGGAACTTCACTTCACCTCCCAACATGATTGTTATTCGTTCCTTTGATGTCAACAAGCCTGGTTCAGAGGTTGATGAAATTAGGGGTGGGGTAGCAGGTGGCAGCATTCTCAGGGTATGTAGATATATAAACTGAATTAGATCATGAGTGTTCTTGCTTTTCGTGTGGTAAATATAAACTGAGTGTGGATTATAATTTACAGGGAGTCCTCAGGGTGAACCAGAACATTGAAGTTCGCCCTGGCATTGTCATGAAGGATGAGAGTGGCAACATCAAGTGCACCCCAATCTATTCAAGGATTGTCTCGCTCTACGCTGAGCAGAATGAACTCCAATTTGCTGTGCCAGGAGGGCTTATTGGTGTGGGAACAACCATGGATCCAACTTTGACTCGTGCTGACAGGCTGGTTGGCCAGGTTCTAGGAGAAATCGGGTCGCTCCCTGACGTATTCGTGGAGCTCGAGGTTTGTCGAATCTTTGCTGCCTTGTGATTTTAGCCAAACAGAGACAGCTATTAATGACAATCCTTGGACATTGCTTTGCAGATCAACTTCTTCCTTCTCCGAAGGCTGCTGGGTGTCAGAACAAAGGGTACAGAGAAGGCAGGTAAGGTCTCCAAGCTCACCAAGGGGGAGATCCTGATGCTTAACATCGGATCCATGTCCACCGGCGCCCGTGTGGTCGCCGTGAAGAACGATCTCGCCAAGCTCCAGCTCACCGCGCCCGTCTGCACAAGTAAAGGCGAGAAGGTCGCGTTGAGCCGCCGTGTCGAGAAGCATTGGCGCCTCATTGGATGGGGCCAGATCCAAGCTGGTGCGACCCTCGAAGTTCCACCGTGCCCGCTCTGAAGCACACCCGCCCTCTGAAACGAAAAGCCGCATAGCTTGCGAAACAAGAGAAGCGAAATGTGGGAGGGCAGAGAGCTCCTAGGTACAGTTCTTGTGAGGTGGAGGAGAAAACATTATGAGTCTGAAAGTTTTTTTATTGCGGGATTTGTCTACGCTTTCTCGTTTTCTGAATTTAGGATTTGTTATACTTGCTGTGTTATCATGGCCGTGGTTAGTAGGTGAGCAACCTACTACTTTGGTTCAGGTTTGCCCTAATCGTCTTGCCTATTTTTCATTGACTCCATTTGTCAGTATTGCTCCTAATTTTACTCAGTTTGTGCCTTGTTTGTTGACTGCAATGTTACTTGCCAACGAGTTGTAGTACGTGCTCTCTCCGTTTCTAAGTATAAGCCCTTTTAGAGATTTCATTTCAATAGAGACTATATACGAGGGCTCTGTTTCTAAATATAAGCCCTTTTAAAAGATTTCAATAGGGACTACATACGAGGGCTGGCAATGTGGATTACCCAGGAGGTATCCCCGTGACAACTTTTCCATGCCCGTCCCCATCCCTATACTTGTCTGCAGGGATAAAAATATTTCCATACCCGTCCTGTCAGGTTTTTTATCCGTGGAAAAACCTAGACATGCAATTAACAACAATCTTCAACAGCATTTCAATAGGAAAAATATATAGTATTTTGGCATAATAAATAATATGTTGTTGCTAGGTTAGGGCTTTTTTAGTGCTTTTTGGCCAATGGGGTGGGATGGGTGAAAATTTGGGTGGTTAAGGACAGGAATTACACGTGATCTACGAATTTTAGAGCCCACATCTACGTCCTTAACGGGTAAGGTGGGTAACGGTTACGGGTAATGCTGTCCCATCCTCATCCCCGTCTTGCACGCTGGTAAGGTATTTGACCCACCAGCTCTCACGTGGACATTAAAGCTTGAATACAGATGCATATATACGCATTTTAGTGTGTAGACTCACTCATTTTGCTCCGGGTAATGCTGTCCCATCCTCATCCCCGTCTTGCACGCTGGTAAGGTATTTGACCCACCAGCTTTTCCGTGGGCATTAAAGCTTGAATACAGATGCATATATACGTATTTTAGTGTGTAGACTCACTCATTTTGCTCCGTATGTACTTTATATCAGAATCTTTATAAAAGGACTTATATTTAGGAACGATGCCAAGAAAGGTTGCTAGTTTACGAAATAAATTTTGAGGAGGACAAGTTGCTAGTTTACCAAATAAATTTCTACTTTTAATTACAACCTTGAGAGGAGGCTACATTGCCTATTTCATTTGACTCCATTATTATGTCTTGCCTTGAGCAGGGTTCAGTTGGTCCTAATTTTTCTCAGCATGTGCCTTGTTTGAGTTTTTTGACTATGACAATAATACTGTATGCTTCCCAATCGTAGTGAAAGGTAATCGATGACTGTTGTTTGAAAGGAAAACAGATGAACGGCTGGATGAATCGGAAAGAAAACCCCGTCCGAGTGGGTTTACGCACGACGAAGCAATGTACGCAATCTGTATGCCGCTCTGACTATTACCAATTATAGTCCTCCACATCAGTTTGTTTGGAAAAAGAAACTTTTGTAGATGTAACATTACACTGGGCTTTCCGAGCTGAGTGTAGGATGCGCTCACTTGCATAACAGGGTTGTATGGCGGTATTAAGTACTATCCGAATTATCCAATCCAACTCAAGTGGTATAAATTAGTATCCTAAAAGATGTTATTAACTCAGATGAACTACACTTATCATATATACTTAAATAGTTGATCTCACTAACTCAATTATTTTGAAATGTAACTGTATCAATTCATCATGTCATCATGTCTCATTAAATATAATTCTCTCAACATACAACTATGCCTCTATGCATGAAAGAAAATACCCATCTTAGCATGCATCAAGAATGTTATTTATGTTAGATGTAAATTTTCTACAACTATATTAATCCAATATATTAAATATGCTTGAGTATCAATTCTCATATTGCTAATCAGAATACTAAAGTTTATCCTATCACATCTAATTCTCGCTGCAACGTGAAGGTATCATTTCTAGTTTTAGAAAGGATCCTCTGCTTATTAAATATACAGTTTTGTTAGAACTCATCTAGATGAGATATAATTTGGTCTTATTCACCTTTTATAGCTATTGGATATGATGCTATAAGATGCGTGTGTGCTGACATGGATTGTATCGGTTCTAGTTTTCAAAAAATGAATGAGACCAAATTATATCTCATCTACATGAGTTCTAGGTGCTCCCTTAAATATATATAAGACGTTCTGTTGAGGGTATAGGAGTTTAGCACTGGACAATTTTACCCCTTTGAAAGTTTTTAAGGGGCGGTGTACAAATAACTGTAGAAAAAAATGGGATCAGCTAAGGACACAAAGGTTAGGGGCTCAGAGCGCGCTGCAGTCCGCGGTCTGGAACGAAAGTTCTCCCTTGCCGATGTCGTAGAGCAGGTGCAAGTCTTGCTGCTGGAAGTTGCCGATGACGCTCTCGTAACCCCCTTCCTCGATCAGCATGCACGCCGTCGACTTGTCCACGGGCCCCCAGTAGCTCCCCGCCGGCACCGCCATGTCCGCACCGCCGCTGAAGTGGAAGACCAGCGCCGGCACGACCTTGTCGACGTCGTCCCGTGCCACACACAGGTCCAGTCCGGTGTCCGCCGGCGGCTGCACGAGGCTGCGGTTCAGCTGCCGGGTCACCTCCTCACCCAGCGCCCTGTACGCGGCGTCGGCGAGGGCCGTCACAGGGCTGCCGGTGTCGATGATCACCCCGCCGGACCAGTACCCAGCAGCGATCCGCCTGAGCTCGAAGGCCGCGCTGGGGATCGGCAGCTTGGTCTTCCCCACGCTGATCCCCGTCAAAGGGAGGTAGTAGAACGTGCTGTAGGGGTACTCCTTGGGGCTCTTCACGAACGGTATGGATGTCACGGCGCCGCCGGCGCCGCTCAGGCTCGCCGACGCGCCGACGAACAGGTGGCTGGATGCGCCGTGGTTGCGGAGATAGGGGGTGAGGCAGTAGGAGAACTTTGTGGCGCCCGTCTGGGAGACGAGCGACAGGCGGCCGCGGCCGAGCCCGATGAGCCCAGACGCGCCGTTCAGGGCGCCCTTCGCGATCTGCGTCAGGCTCACGCACCCGAAGGCCAGCCTCGCCGCGCCGGACTGGAAGGTGAAGGCCTCCGTGCCGAGCGACCCGATGACGCTGCCGGCGCCGTAGCTGGCGATGAAGGTGCAGCTGCCGTCCAGGCCGCAGAGGTGCACGCCGTTGGCCGCGCACAGCTTGGCGCTGTCCGCGCACGACACGGGCGCGAAGCTCGCCGAGCTCGACAGGTTGTAGTAGGGCAGGTCCTGCTTGGCGCACGCCTTGAGGCACGTCGTCGCGCACTGGGTCCAGATAAGGTTGCTGCCGGTGTCGATGAGGGCGTCCGCGCGCTGGGGCGGGTCGCCGATGAGGTACTCGGCGATGTACTGCCGGGTGGCCAGGTGGACCGGCGCGCTCACGTCGCCGACTGCCCCACGCTGCTGCTGCATGGAGGCCAGGCGTTCCCGGCTTAGGGCGACGGCGCGCCGCACGCGCTCCTCCGTGGTGTAGCCGGCCTTGTCGTCGACGTGGGTGAGCTTCATGCGGAGCCCTGCCCCTGCGCTGGTGCTACTTGTGACGAGGCTTGCGCTGGAGCACAGTAGCACGAGCAGCAACACCAAAGTTCGCGCCATTTTTCCACGTTTGATTAGACCCTGTTTGCTCGCTAGTGACGATCGAGCGGGGGAATAGAGGATGAATATAGATCGATCGATGCTATCGTCTTCGCGACATTCTTGAGGATAGATAATGGGTGGCAATGCACAGATAGTTTGACGCCGGGTAGACTTACAAATTACCAATCACTGTTGATACCGACGCTGAACATGACTGCAGTGGCACCGTGCGTGAGACGAGTCTAAGGTAGGGGTCGGTCTCATATCATTTATTTTCGGAGATGATAAGTCCCGAACGTCCGGATTTTAAGTATGATAACTCGAATGTTTTTCATAGCAATTTTAGTTCACGCCAGATTGGCAAATATGACAATGTTCTGAAAAAAGCCAAACTGGGACAAAGTTGCCACGTCTTGACAACTAAAGTTGCTATGAAAAACCGTTTGGGATGAAATGCTTACAATCCAACGTTCAAAATTTATCGGGGACCTTTATTTTTCGCGCGTAGGGGTGAGGAGTGTATATTAGTACAAATACAAATCCACTTCATATTTTTATGTCTAACTTTAATCTCTAATTTACCTACAAAGTATACGAGTCGTATGTCATAAAGAGTATGTCGTAAATTTCAAGATGATATGCCGGTTCAGTCTTTCGGATATGCTCATAGGGGTAGGGTGTGCGTATGTGCGTTCATAGGAGTGAGTGTATGCGTGTGTATATGAGCGCTTGTGTCTGTACTGTGTTACAAAATGCATATTTTTTTAAACACCACTCATTTATTAATTAATTTAAAACATTCGTACAATCATCCGTTATAACTTTAGCCACGCAGAGCTGAACACTATCAAGAAGAGCTATCAAAACTAAACTTCACAATCTCGTGCGCCACACTATTGGTCCTTCTGTTAATCTTGGATGTCATGCAATTTATCATCATCTTGAAAATACTTAATGCTTTCATATTTAGATCAACTAGAGAAGACCTGTCTAGAAGATCATTTCCAAGAAAAGAGGCCACAAAAGAATAACTAGTTTCTAAAATGATGGGTTTGTCTAGAGTAACACCAATGTACAACCCTGCAAGGGTCACTCCAATTTCCACTTCATCCACACTATTGCAAACCCCAATATAACCCCATGCCAAAATGACAACTTCTCCATTACGGTTCTTGGCCACCACACTCACACTCGCAGTATTTTTGCATCAATATTAACCTTAATGAACTCCGTAGCAGAAGGCTGCCAAGTCACAAAATTCTCTTCCACATCATTAGTAAAATTTAAACCATCCAATGGTTTAGATTTTACCATTTGATGCACATTTCAAAAAACTTTTCGGTAATAGTTTTTGTGTGTGACACATAACCCTTGTTTTGAAAGTTTGACATGAAAGCGAAGTTGCCTTGTATAGAAAATTAGAGGAAATACTAGTTTATGGAACCTCCCACTATGGCCTGCCTCACTCACTCCCCTTTATCTATACCATTCAGGTTACAATCCTTTTTCTTTTCTTTTTTGAATTGACAACGGGATGGAATGGCTCCCCATCTGAATATTTCATTGGAAAAAGATTAATCCAGTTTATAAGGAATAGCTAATCCAAAACATGCGAAAAATCACACAAGCAGCAGCAACAACAACAACAATAATAATGAGAGAAATGGTGCCCATGACACGACATAGCCCAACAATCATTTTATTCTGGTTAAAATTTTAATTGAAGAGGCGAACCAACCTGTGGTTGGATGGTTAGGAGGACAATGGTATTCTCGCTCATCAGAATTCAAGTCACGATGCTCGCATTTTTCTTGGATTTATTTCAGGATTTTCGGTGATGCGTGTTCAGTGGAAGGAGACGTTCCGTCGACTACGAGACGCCTACGGTGTCTTTGTAAAATCTTAAGATGATATGCCGCTTAGTCTCTCGAAGGTGCTCATAGGGGCAAGATGTATGTGCGCACGTGTTCATAGGTATGAGTGGATGCACGTGTATATAAGCGTTTGAGTGTGTACTTGTATGTTAAAAAAACCTTAATTGAAGCTTTGGAAAGTAAATACTTTGAAAAGAAAAATATATGAAATCATCACATTACATTCCAGCTAAACTGTGAAAGACCACTCACAATTCACAAAACCCATTGCCAGGAGAGACCCACACAAGATGCATATGATTCAGAACAGCAACGCAAACCAATGGACACACACTGACACACATCTACATCCGAGCGACACAGCCGTGGCGCCTGCCGACGAAGCCTCTGATGGCCTCGATGAGCTCGGCGATGCGCGCCGCCGCCTCCTCGTCGGCCGGCTCGGGGGCGCCCTGGTTAAGGTAGAACATATGGCCCACACCGGGGCTCTGCGCCACCTCTACATCCTTCCCAGCGCGCCGCATCACGTTGCAATACTCAACCTGCCGGTCACGCATCGTGTCCAAGGTCGCGACACTCACCAGAAGCGGCGGCATGGCCAGAACTGCCGCCGCCGCGTCGTCCCGGACGGGCCAAATGTAGGGGTGGTCTCGGGTGGCGCCTTTGGGGAGTGCCAGCGCCAGGAGCCTGTCCGCCAGCTTGTAGTCCACGTACGGGTCCAGTTGCATGTCGGCCGACTCGGATCGGCTTGGAGTGGACCGGGAGAAACCCGGGTTGAGCATAATGGCTCCGGCGAGCCGGACCGGGCCCCGGTAGGCCGGCTCCGCCGAGTTGAACCCGGCGGCAACATGGTGCACCAGGTTGGCTCCATTGCTGTCACCTATCAGGAAGACACGTGAAAAGTCGGCCACGGCCTTGAGCTTCCCCACCGGGTCGGACGTCGGCTCAAGGACCGGTTCAGCTAGCAGCCCTGGCTGAGCGAGCGACTTCAGCCAGTCAATGGCGGCAAAGCCGGCGGCTATGGCCGCCGGGAGCGGGTGCTCCGGAGCAAGGGGGAGAGTGATGGACACGATACCGGCAATGGGGATGGAAGCGGCGAGACGGGCATAGAAGCAATGGTACAGCGACCAGGTAGGGTCGGTCAGGCAGAACACGCCGGCGTGGAAGTGGAGGAGGACCGGAAGACGGCGACCAGCCAAAGGAGCCGCCTCCGGGAGGTAGAGGCGGAGAGGCGGGTTGGCCCGGATGTCGTGCACCGTTACACCGTTGCGCGGCACATCGTACGGCGCAATGGTGGTTGCTAGTTGGCTTGCCTCCGGGGGAGGCGGAGACCGCTCGATGGTGCCGTCGTCGTAGACCTTGATCCAACCCCCGATGTCCTCCACTAGTTTCTTGCAGCAGACAGTGTCTGCCATTCTCTAGTGACTTTTGGTACGTGTGCGTGTGTTTGAACTATGTTGGCTGTGTCGCTTGATGGGATGATAACCACTTCTTACGAAGCCTTATATAGAGGTTTCAAGGGTGGGTTATTAGTTAGCTAAATAATGTTCTTGCTGGGGGCGAGGGGTATTCATATTTATTAAACTCTATAGTTTAGTTGTGCCCTGTCATTGTTGACATTACTCTCTCTTGTCTCTATGTGAAAGTAAAATAACATCCTGGTTCTGACAAAATACTTTTAGTTGCTGCCGTCCGTGCTGAAATTAATTTCCAAGGTTGATTTATTAAGACATGGGAAATGTCAGATAGAAGGGATTGGTGCACACGATTGACTAGCATAATCTGGTAGTGTTGCTCCTTCCACGTTCTCCATAGAGTTATTATACACGCTACATTATACATTCATCCGGAAGGTATATTCCACTTCATCAAATTTTCATCAGCCAACTCTATACTTTGTCCTTTTAGCTACATTTTCTTCTTCTGAATTGGTAGTGTAATGATAGCTATATTCAGCCAGTATGACAGTATACATTTAGGCCCCGTTTGGTAGCTCAATATATAAGAAAACACACTAGCGTACATATACATGAAATATTTTCTGAAAAAGTCTGAATCTTTTATTTTAAAAATGCGAACAATTTTAAAATGCTGAATAGTTTTGGAATTTGTGAACGAAATTTGAACAATTTTACTTTGAAAGTGAACAAAATTTTGAAACACAAACAATTTCTGAACATCTTTCCAAACATGATTTTTTTTAAATTGTGGTTTTATTTTTTGGGGGAGTTTGTTTGTCCCATTTTCCTTTTTATTTTTCAATTTTATTTTGATCTTAATTCTCTTTAAAAAATCACGAACTATTTCTAAATCGTGAACCTTTTCTTAAATCCATGAACTTTTCAAATTCGGAAATATTATTTTAATATCGTGAACTTTGTTTTCAATCTGTGAACGTTTTTACACATCCAAGTACTATTTTCAACTTTATGAACTTTTTCCAATGCCCGGGATTTTTTTTTCAAATTCGTGAGCATCTGTTTTTAAAATTCATGATTTTTTTTCAAATCCATGAATGCCTGGGCAGGCCCAACAGGCACGCGACAGGAAAGATGCATTGCCTAGTTGGGCTAAAACATAAGCTTTTTTTTCTTTTCTATTTTTAGTTTTTCTTTTTTCCTTAATTTGTTTTTCTCCTTTTTGAAACCTATCTAAAAATTTGAAATATTTTTGTAATGCCAAAAATGTTCATATTTTCAAACATTGTTCACAATTTTTAAAAATATTCTGAAATTAAAAACACTATTCACGTTTACATTTTTGGCCACAAATTTAATAAATGTTTGCAATTTGTGGATAATATCAATTGTTGGGAATTTGTCCACAGTTTTAGAAAAAGTGTTCAAGTTTATAAAATTTTCATACACAATTTGAAATTCCATAAATTGTTCACTAATTTCAATAGATTGTTAGGATATAGGAGAATGTTCATGTTGATTGATAATGCCAAAAATTGGAAATAACAGAGGCATTCTTAATTAGAAACTACATGCTCACTGATGCACCCGTTTGGCCTAGTCTAGCCCACTCCTCTCAATAGGTGTTTTTTTTTCTATGGATGAATAACCCCGACTTCTTGCAACATCTTGACACGGATATATGAAACATCCATGCTAGGTTTGAACAACTTCTGACACCATTTGCACGTTGTGACACGTCCGCCCATTTATCACTTTTTTTCACCGAGAAAACTCTAGAAAATGCAAAACTTGTTAAAAATCCAAACAATTTGGCACGATGCCTTGAATTTATCATATAAGTTGGTGGAAAAAAATTGGAGCCATTCGACGGATGTCGAAAATCAACGTGCTTTCAAAAGGACCTTTCTCACCCTTCCTTGCACATGGTCTTTGGGGTGCTATTGTTTTCTTAGGACTTTCAGATGAATCTCTAATTCCTTTTTCCCCGTTTCTGCTTGGAGTCAGGTCATGCGAGTTCATCCAACCTTGCATTGCAATTTGCAAGTAACCTTGCTTCAGCAGAGGAGAATTGGGTGATAGACTTGCTATCAGCCTGGTTATGAACTACTATGTCTATTCCTAAATAGATAGCATATTAGAAAGCATGCACTCTAAATTTGGCTGATGCGATAAAAAGAGTATTCATATTATTTTGTTGAGTAAAGAAGGTATTCAAATTGTTTGGGTGAAATGTACGTGAAAGGAATATTGATTTACGAAGAATGATATTTCAAATTATGTATGCCAAGAATTAGGCACTACACACTTTGTGTGAAATTTCAAATTTTCAAAAGGGTTAAACTATTATTTTTAGGGAAGGTTATCCTATATATGATTACATGTGTCAGCTGAGATGTGCAATGCAAGCTTCCTGGCGTGACAAAAATTTGTGGAATTGAAAAAAGTTCATCGGTTTGAAAAAGGTTAAGAATTTGACAAAAAGTTCACAAATTTGAAAAAAAATCGCAAAATAAAAAAAGTTCACAATTTTGACAAAACAAAGTTCACGAATTTGATAAAAGTTTGTGAAATTCAAAAAGTTCATCAACTTGAAAAAGGGTTAAATAATTAGTGAAAAGGTTAATTTTTTTGAAAAAAAGATCTTGAAATTGATAAAAGTATGCGATATTGAAAAATATTCATTTATATGAAAAAAGATCACATATTTAAAAGATAAGTTCAGGGATTTAAAAAATGTTCACGAATTTAAGAAAATGAAAAAAGAAAATAGAAAAATAAGAAGAAATAAAGAAAAATAAACCGAAGAAAAAAAGGCAAAAAAGAAAAACAAACTGATAAAATACACAACAAGACGAATAAAAGAAGAATCCAAGCGGAAGAGGTGCGCTATCCTAGTTGGTTACCGTAGGTATACATAAAACAAGAGGTTGGGTGTTCGATACTGCCTCACCCACTTATTTTTTGAAGCTTAAAAAAATTATAAATTAATAAATGGGCCAGGGCCAGGATGGAGTGGGGACGTGTTCTAGTTTGTCTTTTTTTTACGGGGAAATATTTGGAGCTTTATTCAACAATCGAAGCCTCTGCAGAATCTGCAAGGAGGCTAGTTACAATGATGCCAGGGGCAGAGTCAAACCAACATTCTGTTACATCCAGTGTGCTTGCATGTCTAGCACATAGGTGAGCAGGGTAGTTGGCTGTTCTCGAAATATATTGAATACAGAAAGACTTAAAACTAGAAGAATGCTCCAAAATTTCGGACAGGATGGGCGCCACAACAGTCCTATCATCATGCCGCGAGTTCCAGAGATTAACGACCTCCAGGCAGTCGGATTCTATCACGACTCTCTCATAACCCCTGAGCTTAGCAAATATGACACCGTCCCGGATTGCTAGGGTTTCAGAGATAAGGGGGTCGGTAATCCCCTGATAAGGTTTACACCATGCAGCTCTGAAAGTGGAAAGAGATCGAGCAACTCCTCCCACCCCTCCTCTTCGAGCTTCCAATGCAAAACTGCCATCAGTGTTTATCTTGACCTCCCCCTCCTCCGGTGGCCTCCATCCATGGCCCGGAAGCAGCCGGGCCTGAGCCTTTGGTAGATCAAGCAAAGCTAAAGTATCTCTGGTCATTTTCATGGACTGTATTGGGTCGAGACCACCTTTATCATGAGTTATATTATTTCTAGACGTCCAAATAGCCCACATGATCGTCACCAGTTTGGCTCGATCGGACTTAGAGAACTTGGGATCACAAGTGATATCCTTTGACCATGTTAGAGGGTGTAGATCAGGTCGTTTTACCCCAAGCCAAACCGGAGCTTGAGTCCAAAGCCCTCTCGCGTGGGAACAATTCAACAATGCATGCATCATGTCTTCATCTTCATGCTGACATATTTTGCACTGGCTCACTGTTGCTATATGTCGATATTTGAGTGTAGATTCTATTGGCAGAATACCTTGTAAAACCCTCCACCAAAATACTCTCACTTTTGGCAGAACCTTTAGTTTACATAATGTGGTCCATAACTGTTTCTCTGTCGCTAATGCTTCGACTACCGTCCCTTCCTCTAGAGCCAAATGCTCGTTCTGAGTCACGAGAGCGCGGTAAGCTGACTTGACAGTGTATGAACCAGATCTCTCAAAAGCCCATGCCAGAATATCATCACCACCGCCAATCCTTAGGGGGATGTTCAGAATGGCGTCTGCATCTGATGGTATGAAGTTCTCTTTGATTACCTGATCTTTCCAGAGCCAAGTTTCAGGATCGATAAGATCAGACACTTGCTGTAGCTGCGCATTACCAATGTGAGCAACCGGAATCATAGTTCTGGTATCAGGGATCCATTTGTCCTCCCAGATAGAAACGGTCGTGCCGCTTCCAATGCGCTTAAGCAAGCCCGATTTCAACGCTTCCCTGCCTGCGATTATAGCCCTCCACACAGCTGAAGAAAACTTTGGTGCAGTGGCTTGCATGAAATCACAGGAGTGGAAATATCTTCCTTTCAAGACCCGCGAACACAGAGAGTTGGGATTCGTCATCAAGCACCACCCATGCTTGCCGAGTAGTGCTAAATTAAAGAGTTGTAAGTCTTTGAATCCCATCCTTCCTTTAACTTTTGGTGCAGCCAAAGAATCCCAAGATAACCAATGTAAAGACCGGCGATCAAGGTTATTGCTCCACCAGTATTTTGCCATAAGCGAGGCCAACTTCTTACACACTTTTTTCGTTAGCTGGAAGCAAGACATACTGTATGTGGGAATTGATTGGGCGACTGCTTTAATTCTAACTTCCCTTCCAGCACATGAAATAAGTCTCTCTACTCCACCTTGGAGTTTTGACCAAATCCTCTCCCCGATGTGGTCGAAAGTTCCTCCAGTAATTCGACCAACAACCGTTGGAAGGCCGAGGTAGCGTTCACCAAAAGCTTCCACTGAAATCTGCAGCGTTTGCTTTAGTAAAAGCCTTGTAGAATCATGAGTGTTTGGGCTAAAAAATATTGCACTTTTTTCTTTATTCACTGCTTGGCCAGAACACTCCACATAGATACGAAGAATCTCATTCAACCGATAAGCACTCTGCACCTTAGCTTGCAGGAAGATCAGGCTATCGTCCGCAAAAAGTAAGTGATTGATCCACGGACATCGATAGCTAACCCGTATGCCTTTGTCGATATAAGCCCCTCCATAGAAATTCAGCTGTGAAGTGAGGCCCTCAGCACAAAGCAGAAACAAGTAAGGTGATACGGGGTCACCCTGACGGAACCCCCGAGAGAGAGAGAAGAAAGGGAGAAGCTCGCCATTTACTCGAATAGCAAACCGCACTGAAGTTACACACTTCATAATGAGACGAACAAATTCCATTCCAAACCCCAACATTAGCATAATCGCTTCGAGGTAGTGCCACTCAACACGATCATACGCTTTCATCATATCTAACTTAATAGCACAAGCAGCATTTCCTCCCTTCTTCCTTCTCTTCATGGCATGCACGCTTTCATACGCGATTAAGACATTGTCTGTTATCAAGCGACCCGGGACGAATGCGCTCTGCTCCGATCCAATAATATCATCCAAAAACTCTCTCAGCCAATTAGTGATCGCTTTGGCAGCAACTTTATACAGGACGGAGCAAAGAGAGATCGGGCGATATTGGGAAATCTTTTGTGGAAAACGTACCTTGGGTATTAGGGTGATGGATGTGTCATTCATACCCGTTGGCAGTTCACCACCACTCAAGAAATCGAGCACCGCTGGAATTATGTCATCCTTTAGGAGATTCTAGTGTCGCTGAAAAAATCCCGCGGTGAACCCATCGACTCCTGGGGCTTTTGACGGTGCCATTTGAAACAAAGCTTTTTTAACTTCTTCCGCCCTGTATGGCTTTTGCAGCTCGTAATTCATCCGGTCCGTAACTCTGCTAGGTACATACTCGAGCAGATCTTCCATCTGCCGAAAACCTTGAGACATGTATAAATTTTCGAAAAAACTTTGGACCTCTTCCCGATCCTCCTCAGGAGTGGTGCACATAGTAACATCCGAGCGTTCAAGTTTCTCGATCCGGTTCATGCGCTTACGCTGAGACATTTGGGCATGGAAATATCTCGTGTTCCTGTCTCCTTCACGCAGCCATGGTACTCTAAACCGCTGTCGGGCCCAAATCTCTTCTTGGTGCAGGGCAAGTATTAGCTTCTTCACAATCGCTTTCTCCTCCTCGGACGGCCCACTGCCCACAGATCGACTCCGCAGCCGTGTTAGTTGTTCACGTAACTTACGTATTTTGCGAGCAAGACAACCAAACTCCCTTTTACCCCATGCAGATAACTGTGTCTGTAAGTTGTTCAGGGCCTCAACCACGCCACCTAGGCCGTGCCGACCCGACCCCTTCTGCCAAGAGTCTAGTATGAGCTGGTCATAATCAGCATGTGTCTGCCACATGTCCTCATATCGAAAGGGTTTGGGCCCTCGATGTACACTGGAAGTTAGTTTTCCCTTAGATCTGCTAAGACAAAACAGTGATCTGACTCCGCAACAACAATGTGCCGAACTTTGACATTTGCAAATAAATCAGTAAGTGCTGTGTTGCCAAAGGCTTTGTCCAGCCGGGCTTTAACATTTGATCTACCCGACTGCCTATTATCCCATGTATATTCCATGCCTGACCAGCCCAAGTCAACCATTGCACACTCATCCATTACTTTCCGGAACGCTTTCATCTGCCACTCGGGTCTTGGTGAGAGAGAAAAGTGTTCGGAGCCGAATAACGTTTCGTTAAAATCCCCAATGCACATCCATGCTTCATGCCGGATAGAAAACAAAGTTCTCATGAATCTCCAACTGTGGTATCTATCTTCCACGCGCGGAGCTCCATAGAATCCTGTGACACGCCATTTTTTGGACGTATCATTTTTCCTCTGCACCATAACATCGATATGGGCAGAACTATAATTTTTGAGCTCAACATCTAGCTCAGCAGACCAGAACAAACTTAGTCCCCCACTGAGTCCAACGCTGCTCACCGCAAAACATCCCGCAAAACCAAGAGAGTTCTGTAGATTCTCCACTCGCTTGGCTGAAATTTTGGTCTCCATGAGAAATAAGAGACCGGGCCCTTCCTGCTTCACAATGCTGCGAAGCTCTTGAACTGCCTCGGGGTTCCCAAGCCCCCGCCAGTTCCAGCTGAGGCAACTCATCATTCTCGGCGGGGCTGCTCTGCAGCCGCCGCCGAACATCCTGAGTTTTGAGAGTTAGTGGGAGTCAGTTTTTTCTTTTTGGTTTCTGGCTCCCTCCCTGACTCCTTCTCATCACCATCCGAACGCACCTCGCCCGCTGTAAACACCACCATAGCATTTGTGGTTTCATTCATTTGTGGTTTCTGCGGTTGATCAGTCGGAGGCAAAGTGATCTGTCGATAAACTTGCTTCGTTCCATGAGCCCCCCCTTTCTCTTATTCCTCTGATCATGCTTCTTTTTAGGCAAGTTAACCTCCGGACTGGGATCATCTCTAGCGTTTGTAGCACGAGCATCTTTAGTGCTACGTTGGCTAGACTGTTGCTCCTTGGACGAGCTATCATTAGACACACCTTTTTTCTTCTCCTCTGGCGCTCTCAGGCTTGTTTTAAAAGGTAGCTCACCATTTTCATCACGCGTACCAGGAGTCGAACAATGAAGGTCAGAATGTCCCAGTCGCCCGCATGAGAAACAGAAATTTAGTACTTGCTCATATTGAATATCATACTAGTTCCTCCCACCTCTTGCTGCATAATCAATTAAGATCCACCTGCGAAGAGGCTTTCTTACATCAATGGTAACCCTAGCTCGAAGGTACCCACCAACTGGGTCGAATTGCACAGATGATGCATTATTATCGATTTGTTTGGCCACTGCTTTTCCCATCCCATCATTCCGCAAATTGAAAGGCAAATTTGGGACCCTAACCCAAATCTGAAGGTTCTCAAACTGCAGCTCAGACGGCCGCATACACTCTTTAAATTCCGTGAGAACAACTGCGTGCTTGCTTATATGCCACGGCGATCCCTCCCACACGCGATCGCGATCACGTTGGGACTCAAACTCTGCAATGAACATGTTCTCACCCGCCGGGCGGAACACCAATCCTCTAGGGTTTCCCCAAGCCGGGCGCAACGCATTGGCGATCGTCTGAATATGCAATAAGTTCCAGTTTGTCTGATGGGCCGGCGGATCTGCTATGTACGTCTACGAACAGCTCGTACGCGTCACATACGGAAGTGTGTATACGTTATGGTCAAATGACTATACTACCCTTATACAGTTTGTGAAAAGGATGTATACATAAGATTTTCTTTTCGAAAAGGTGAAGAATCGGGCTTCTGTGTCGGCTGATGCACACAATCATCTTTATTTTTAAGTTTGATACCATTCTTACAGAATAGTCGAAAAAAGTCCAGAGCACAACCAAACACAAAATAAGAATACATGACACACCATTTAACACTTCCCAAACAAAGTGTGTGGCGCAACATTTATCACGCATTTACTTAATCTTTTTCGATTAACGATGTATTTTATTGACTCGGTGTAGTGATGCCGTAGCGATACAATCTCTATGTGCTGTTGCTGATTTCACGCAGCACACCGACGATGTCGCCTCTCATCGTGTCTGCTCGCGACCAGCGGCCATGGTCGCTCGAGCACGCTCCGGCCACCTTCACCCAACTATGCCGCTCCGACTCCATGCTGCATCGCCTCCATTATTACCATTATCGTGTACGCAACACCCCTTCTCCCTTCCCCAACTAGACCGAGCTCCTGCTCGAGGCCATGACTGCAAGCAATGCAACACGGTGACTTTCTGCAACAAGACATCTGTTGCTATTTTTTTTTACAACAAGAGCTCTTTTGCAAAAAAAATTCTCAAAAATATCCCGCAACAAGACCTCTATTGCAAATAAAAAATAAAAGAAATCTGCAACACAACCTTTGTTTTAAATATTCTTGCAACAAGACATGTGTTGCAAAAAGGGTTATCGCAACACGACTTCTATTGCAAAAGTGACGACGATGCTTGATCGGAAGATTGGTCTTACCAGGCGTCTCATAGACCGCGCCGGCCCATGCGTAGCACGACCCTCTTTTTTCAATTCCTTGGCCCTCCCAGCTTATTTTAACAGCATTTCGGCCCCACTAAGGGCATGTACAATGGTGCTATTTCCGAAGTGCCACGTAGGATAAATGATGAGGTGGAGGAGAGAGAACTCATAAGAGAAGACAAGAGATGATCTCTTAGCATAATATGTCTCACCACGTTTTTAGGAATAGCTAGTTATTGAAGATAAGACTAAGAGATGACCCATTGTAGATATTCTTTTTTGTTATCTCTAAATTACATGTAAGATTTAAGATAAAACTATTTTATCAACCATTGTACATGCCCTAATACAACTTTCCTCGCTCCACCACTGGTTGTAGTCCCCCCGTCGCCGTAGTGGTCGTGGGGAGCCCCAACGCATGAGAAATTCCTGCTGGAGCAACCCCTAAAGCCGGTGTCGTAGTTCTCAGTTTGACCTCACCCGCCATGGACATGGTCGCCGTAGCCGAGACCCTGTTGTCCGCCGCCGTCGTACCCGCCTAGCACTGTCGCCTGCATCACAGTCGGCGGGGCTGTAACCTCCAGGCGATGCTTAGAGCATCTCCAGCCGTTGCGCCCCCAAGACGCGCCGAAAATCGCCTCTTGGGGGCGAGCCAGCGGTTTTTTCGGCATGGGGACGATACGTCCCCAACCGTCGGGCCCCAGACGTCCCCACAGTTCGGTCAAGAATATCCTGAAGTACCTGAAGAGGACTAAGGATATGTTTCTCGTTTATGAAGGTGACGAAGAGCTCGTCGTAAAGGGTTGCGTCGATGCTAGCTTCGACACAGATCTGGATGACTCTAAGTCATAAACCAGATACATGTATATTTTGAATGGTGGGGCAGTAAGCTGGTGCAGTTGCAAGTAAAGCGTTGTGACGGGATCTACATGTGAAGCGGAGTATATGGCAGCCTCGGAGGCAGCACAAGAAGCAATCTGAGTGAAGGAGTTCATTACCGACCTAGGAGTCATTCCCAATGCGTCGGACCCGATGATTCTCTTCTGTGACAACACTGGAGCTATTGCCCTTGCCAAGGAGCCCAGGTTTCACAGGAAGACCAGGCATATCAAGCGCCGCTTCAACTCCATTCGTGAAAGTGTTCAAAATGAAGACATAGATATTTGTAAAGTACATACGGATCTGAATGTGGCAGATCCATTGACTAAACCTCTCCCTAGAGCAAAACATGATCAACACCAGAACTCTATGGGTGTTTGATTCATCACAATGTAACTAGATTGTTGACTCTAGTGCAAGTGGGAGACTGTTGGAAATATGCCCTAGAGGCAATAATAAAATGGTTATTATTATATTTCCTTGTTCATGATAATTTTCTATTGTTCATGCTATAATTGTGTTATCCGGAAATCGTAATACATGTGTGAATACATAGACCACAACACGTCCCTAGTGAGCCTCTAGTTGACTAGCTCGTTGATCAAAAGATAGTCATGGTTTCCTGACTATGGACATTAGATGTCATTGATAACGGGATCACATCATTAGGAGAATGATGTGATGGACAAGACCCAATCCTAAGCATAGCTCAAAGATCGTGTAGTTCGTTTGCTAGAGCTTTTCCGAGTGTCAAGTATCATTTCCTTAAACCATGAGATTGTGCAACTCCCGGATACCGTAGGAGTGCTTTGGGTGTGCCAAACGTCACAACGTAACTGGGTGACTATAAAGGTGCACTACGGGTATCTCCGAAAATGTCTGTTGGGTTGGCATGAATCAAGACTGGGATTTGTCACTTCGTATGACGGAGAGGTATCTCTGGGCCCACTCGGTAATGCATCATCATAATGAGCTCAATGTGACCAAGTGGTTGATCACGGGATCATGTATTACGGTACGAGTAAAGTGACTTGCCAGTAACGAGATTGAACGAGGTATTGGGATACTGACGATCGAGTCTCGGACAAGTAACGTACCGATTGACAAAGGGAATTGTATACGGGATTGATTGAATCCTCGACATCGTGGTTCATCCGATGAGATCATCGATGAGCATGTGGGAGCCAATATGGGTATCCAGATCCCACTGTTGGTTATTGACCGGAGAGTCGTCTCGGTCATGTCTGCGTGTCTCCCGAACCCGTAGGGTCTACACACTTTAAGGTCCGGTGACGCTAGGGTTGTTGAGATATTAGTATGCGATAACCCGAAAGTTGTTCGGAGTCCCGGATGAGATCCCGGACGTCACGAGGAGTTCCGGAATGGTCCGGAGGTGAAGAATTATATATAGGAAGTCCAGTTTCGGCCATCAGGAAAGTTTCAGGGGTCACCGGTATTGTCCCGGGACCATCGGAAGGGTCCCGGGGGTCCACCGGGTGGGGCCACCTATCCCGGAGGGCCCCATGGACTGAAGTGGGGAAGGAAACTAGCCCCCGGTGGGCTGGTGCGCCCCCCATGGGCCTCCCCATGCGCCTAGGGTTGGAAACCCTAGGGGTGGGGGGCGCCTCACTTGGCTTGGGGGGCAAGCCACCCCCTTGGCCGCCGCCCCCCTTGGAGATTGGATCTCCTAGGGCCGGCGCCCCCCTAGGGGTCCTATATATAGTGGGAGGGAGGGAGGGCAGCCGCACCCTAGCCCCTGGCGCCTCCCTCTCCCTCCCGCTAAGCTTGGCGAAGCCCTGCCGAGATCATAGTTGCTTCCACCACCACGCCGTCGTGCTGCTGGATCTCCATCAACCTCTCCTTCCCCCTTGCTGGATCAAGTTGGAGGAGACGTCTTCCCAATCGTACGTGTGTTGAACGCGGAGGTGCCGTCCGTTCGGCGCTCGGTCATCGGTGATTTGGATCACGACGAGTACGACTCCATCAACCCCGTTCTCTTGAACGCTTCCGCTCGCGATCTACAAGTGTATGTAGATGCACTCCCCTTTCCCTTGTTGCTAGATAACTCGATAAATTGATCTTGGTGATGCGTAGAAAATTTTAAATTCTGCTATGTTCTCCAACACAAATTTCAGCAAACACGACATATTTAGGCCAAATTTCAACAAACACGACATATTTCGGCGAAATTTAGACGTTTTTTACACGAATAAAATGCACGGAAAAAAACCGCGACAACCTTGGCATTGATTCTCCACAGAAAAACCGAGACGATGAGGACGACCAGCCTTCGTCTCGCTGACGCGCCGGTCCCGCCACTCTTTCGCGTCAAAATGTTCGAGCCGGCGCCCCCCAGCGCGCCGGGTTCGGATTGAGTGTGCCGGCGCCAATTTTGGCCCAATCCAACGAAAAACAGGCTCGTGGGAGCGTGATTGGGCCGATTTTTCGGTGCCGGCACTAAAAAACAGCCTTGAGGGGGCCTGTTGGGGCGCGGCTGGAGATGCTCTTAGTCGGAGACAAGCATGCTAGCAGTCGCTGGGAGAGACTTGTGGTTTGTCGGGGGCGAGACGAGAGATCTCCGATCCGGTTTATCCGGGCCGGATCGGGAGGTTCCTTTTTTGCCACCCAAAACCAGATTTGCTACATCTCACCTGACAAGGATGATCACCCTCATGTGCTACTAGATTGAAGCATTGCTTCACGATGCCATGCCATGCAAGGCGCTCCCATGCTTTTAGCAACCCAAAACCAGATTTTATTTCTGTATAGACACCAAAAATCAACCAAACAATACACTAACTTTGAGGGTGATGATCATCCTTGGCAGGTGGAACCATTCCACACGAATTCAATTCAGCAGCGAGACCTCCATGGCCAGGCTCGCCCTGAACAGGAACAAAGAGAAAAAGTAAGAATGCCAAGGCAGCGGCCTACGAGACGGAATGCCTGGTGTTCCGCGAATGCGTGGACTTGGTCTCGGCCTCGAGGTTGACGGAGCCGGGGCTCTCCGACGTGTCGGAGCCGGCGCTGTTCTCCCCGCTGCTCGCCTTGCTGGACCACAGCTTGCTCAGCATCTTCCTCGGCATCTGCAGCGGGCCCTTGGCCGCCGCCTTGCCGCCGTTCCCTCCGCTCTTGTTGTTGCCCAGGCCGCTCATCGACCGGAAGGAGCTGGTGTCGCCGGACGCTGGCGCCATGCCGCCGCCCCACTGGTCGTCCTCGGTCGTGGCCGTCGTGGCGGCCGACCTGGAGCTGCCATACGAGTTGCCGTTCTCTCCGGGGAGGAGCGAGCGCAGGGCGGAGGACGGGTGGTGATCAGACGCTGCCGCCTCGGCGGAGGCCGATGCTCGGAGCTGCTCGAAGAAGAGGACCTGCACGACCAAGCGCAGAGGGAGGCGCTCGTTCTGCACGGCGTGGGAGCTCGCCTCGGCGGTCAGCTTCTTGCAGTCCATGAGCCCGCACAGCCTCTTCTTCTCGCTCTTCGTCAGGCTCGGATGCTCCTGCACATGACACATTATTTCAGTTCAAAGTTCTGACTGAGCTCCAACAAACAAACACATGAACATGGACCCAATCCAATACTAGTATGTAAATGGGCAAGTGTGTAGGTACGTACCTTGAGATACATGTCAATGGCGCGGTAGAGCCCATCGTGGGTCGGCCGAGCCGCGAGGGGCGCCATTTCAGCGATGGCGATGAACTTTTGGAGAGGGAGATTGGGGTCTTTGGCGATCTCGGCTAGATACCCGTCGACCAGCCTCACCAACGCGAGCTCCGAGTCGCCGCCAGAGACCAAAGAGGCCGGGTAGCTCTCACCGTCCTCCAATGCTTCATCATCGCCGTTGCGCTGCACCATGAACTCCTCCAGTATCGAGGACACCAGGTCAACATTGTAGAGAGCATTCTCGTCGGAGCTCGCGGGTATCAGAAGATCAGAGACGGAAGCTCTGTCCAGCTGCGAGCCGATCCTCTTTACCAGGTCGCCGCGCAAGGCCTCGTCTGACCCCAGTAAGCACGCCGCTCTCACCAGCTTGAGCAGGAAGCCGCAGGAGACGGAGCCTCTCTCAGGTGGCAGCAGAGAAATGATGGTCTCAAGAGCCGCATGGTGCCGTGTGCAGTCAAGCCCGTTGCTCGCAGCACTGTCCAAGGTGCTGAACAGCCTTCGGTACGCGTAGGCTCGCAGCGCTTCTCCGACCACCTCGCCGGCGGTTCTCCCCTTGGCCTTGATGGCCAGGATCACCTTCTTGTACAAGCCCATCTCGAGGTCGCAGATGTCCTCCACCCACCAGTCCCTGGGCACCGTCAGCTGCTTCCTCACGCCGTTCCAGTGCGAGTCGGGGTCGCTCTCCGACGGCAGCTTCTTCCGGTTGTAGGTGTACGACCAGTCGACCTCCGAGGGGTCGATGGAAGCCTTGGCCGCGATGGAGTCCACACAGTGGTTGATCACCTTCAGGTTCTCTGACCAGGGAAGGAGCGACCTTGTTGTCTGCAGCACGATGATCGAGTCCTTCCAGGTGCGGAATATGCTGGAGGAGAGGAACACATCAATCTTGTAGATGAGGTTCCCTTTGTCGATCGTCTCGAACATTTCGAGAAACTCGGCCGCGCAGCGGGCCGCGAGGACGTTGTACGCGTTCAGCGTGACGGTCATACCATAGCAGAACTTTGCACAGATTTCAAATGCTGAAGGTCCACCGGGGATGTCAGAAATGTCTACTTCATCGTTGCCTTCCTCGTCCGTGGAGGCAACCAATGTTTGCAGACGGGAACTCTTGGACAAAAGTGGGAACTGCACGCAATTTGAACAACAATGTCAGTACTATTTAACCAAGGACAGAATTGCAATGGATATGGATCAGCTGTCACTAACTCTACTGGATTATATGTCAAAAACTCATGCGAAAAGCTTTAACTTCAACCAATGTAAGGGGTCATAAAACAGTATATGCTAAAAACGATATCACATATACTCTATCTCCCTCTAATTGACATATAAAATTGTATAATCGAAAGGACTTGAAAGTGCACATTTGAAGCAAAAATAGTGTGGAGGGACATTTGAACGCTTGATCAAAAAGAAAAGTGAAATTGTACCTTATGAAGATAAAACTTGACATCTCCTACAGTGATAACAATATCCGTCGCCAGTTCAGTTGCCACAAACCTACAAAAGACATTCCAACATATAAATGTAGTGCAAACTGAGACACGACATGACATAGAAGTGTACAGCATACAAGACGAACATACAAGGTTGCAAAATGATTAAAATTTTGGAGATGAAAATAGAATAAAAATGCTTAGTATTTAAAGTGTTTGCATGCATATTTTCAATGACACCTTTGACATCATCATAGGCAAACATCACTAGTATATTTTCAAGACATGAGCATCTTGAAGATTTTCTGATACTGAAATGTGTCAATGATTTGTCAAATTGAGCATCCAGTAACTTTAAGACAAATAGATATGTTGCACAATGAAGTCTCATGCAAATCTACATCAGAAATAGTAATGGAGTTAATGAGAATGAGAATGAATGATAAACTAATTCATAGGTTTGTTTTAGGACCATGTTGGTTCAGAGAATCGGGACCGCAATAATTGCAAGGAAAAATGATCACACACGACGGAGGAAAAAAACATGTTTTGGAAAAAAGAATGAGACATAAAGCAAAGATCCCTAGAATCTGAACTATAACATGAAATAACATAACAAACTCATCCACTCGCTGAATTGGCTAAGAGTAAGAAAAGGAATGACAGAGTGATAGCCTAAATAAAGTACCAAGGGCAAAGATATAAAGTGAAGAAAGCAAATTCATGAAAGGTAGCCATGTGTATATGACAGGTATAACTAATCAGACTACTAAGTGGTCCAAGGAAAAATGATCTGACAACAAATGGAACTTCATTTTCAAAATGGACCACACCACCACCAACCCATGAACACTGAACATGCTAGAAGAAATATATATGAGGAAATTGGCACATGCTCTGAATCTGAAGTATACAGAAAACGTAAGAAGACATGCCATTGGCAAAGAATCAGAGAAGATGTATCTGTAAAGG
Source organism: Triticum aestivum (assembly GCF_018294505.1). Classification (NCBI taxonomy): domain Eukaryota; kingdom Viridiplantae; phylum Streptophyta; class Magnoliopsida; order Poales; family Poaceae; genus Triticum; species Triticum aestivum. Next base: position 81,066,882 of record NC_057806.1, on the reverse strand, counting down.
AGATCAATTGTATCGAGAGCCTTTTGAGCGCGATCATGAAAACCCACTGCTTAACACAAACAGCACTCCCTTTCACACATAACTTTTTGGTGTCAATCATTGTCGAATGAACAATAATAATAGTACACACTTCACTGCAAATGTTTTGTAATTTAGAGTAGACCCGGCTACTTGATATACCATTGCTACAAACTACGACAATACTATTGGTTAGTATAGCTTTAATAAGATCAAGCATTCAAACTTGCTTGACATGTGTAGTACAAAGATCTGCCCAACAAAACCCATAATCACACTTCTAACTTCAGTTTGCAGCTAAGTACTCAGGGTGTTTGCAAGACAAAACTTCAAGCGTTACTATCTTGCAGTAGACGATTTTGAAGTTCGCTAACAAAGTAACAACTGCAACTCAGCATAGATTACAGAGAAACAACATCAAGTTAAGTTGGTTTCTGTCGTGTTAAAACTTTTAATTAGATAGTAGTTTTTGGTATCTTTGCCCCAAGGTCTGTAGTTTTTGTTTTGTACCATATACTTTTTTAGAACATGTACCTGTTATGTTTGTATTTATTAATAATAGAAAACAGGGATATCTCGTATTAACTCATGTACACAAATAAGAAAAGTAGATCCCTGCTAACTTTGGACAAATAGAGAACTAAGGATGGCAGTAAAGTTTAATCAGGAATATGAGCGTACAGCCACTTTTATGTACAAAAATGGACCAACTACAACTCATGGAATACAGACTGAAAATAGAAGCTAGACCACAAGTGATCAAATCAACAGGAAAAATAATAAACCAGATGAGAAGTCAAATAATATGCATTAGTTCACCTGATATTCCCCTCTGTCTGAAAGACATCTGGCTTTGCTCCAAGCTTCATATACTTCATCTTGACACGGTGAGAGTAACCTGAATCCCCTCTCTGTTTTCTCCTTGTCTCCAATCCAATCACCACAGATCAGAACCAAGTGACAAGATCCCTAAGCTATAAAGCTGTTAAGATCTAGGTTTTATTGTTCCCCTTGCTCATGGCATTGCCAAGGCCAAGAAACCAATTAAAGTAGGATATCTCTCCCTCTAGATTGGCAAACTATTTCAGCAAATCTTTTCAAGCTCTGGGTCCAAGAGAGCACAATGCCAGGAATCCAAGAACTCCCCCAAAGCTGGATCACACAAGCAGCACCTGCAAAGCAGCACGGAGCAGCACCTTGGGGTGAGGGGACAGCGGGAATAATTGGTGAGGCAAGGAGGGATGGGGTGTAGGGAGACCATGGGAACAAGCACTAGTGAGGCTGGAATCTTATCAGGTTGCAGTGGAGAAACCCACATGAATGGGCACCGGAAAAATAAAACCAAAGTTGGACTTTTTAAAGGAATTTGCACATGAATGCAGTCAATCGGAGAATAAATAAAGAAGCCGCAGAACGGTCTTGTGCAAACCGTTGCTTTTGCTGTACCAAAAAATAAGATGGGGAGAAACAGAAAAAAACACACACTGTAAATTCAAGAAAATGGCGAGAATATGAACTGCGTATAGAGCTGAAAATATACAACAAATGCGTGATAAAGCTTGATTTTGTTTGAAGCAAGGGATGAATACACTGGGAAAGTGAGAGAGACGCACAAAATCGTCAATGCAAGATTCACATTCCAGGAGAAGAACTGCGTACAGAAACGGAAGCAAAGGGGATAAAAAATGGAGGAGATTACCTTTGGCCAGGGATATCAACCACTCCGCCGAATTTCCCGGGGGAGAACCGCGAGAACGGAGAATTTCCAGGAGAGGCAGAGCGGAAGCGCCCAAGATCGCGCTCGCGCACGGACGGAAATGGGAGGAGCAGTCAATCAAGCGGACATCTGCGTGATTCAGGTTCTGTGTGTGTTCCCGGGACAAGACTCGCTTTGCGACTACTCCAAAGCAAGGAGCAATGGAGTTAGTTTAGCTTTAAAAGCTAGCGGCGGTGGGGGGTGGCAAATGGCAATGGCAATGTGCCATTGGGTGGGGCCGGAGAATGGACTGTTCTGCCCCCAGAGATCACTGCTCCCTCGTCTCCGCTGCATGCTGGCACAAACAATTTTCTTTTCTTTAGTTTTGAGTAAAATTAACCATGCTTTTAGATTTTCTTTTAATAAAGGGCAACAATTTTTATTACTAACTTAAAATGTAGCATAAGGTGATACATACATACCATAACAAAATTATGCCCTACTTACACACAACCACGCGGAAGTGTTGTCGGGTTCCGTTTGTTGACGGCGGGGATTGCTTGTTGGAGGTTTTCGACCTCGTCCGCTGGGGCAACAGGCCGGGGTACTTATCCCTGGCGGTTGTCTTGGGGCGGGTGTCTTACAACTAAAAGGACATTGTTAGTGCCGGCCAGGCATTGCCTGGACTCACCGATATTCTCCTGGAGCTCGATGGTGTTGCGGACTATCCTTCTAAGACTTGCAATGATCTTCTGCCTCCTGGCTTATCGTGTAGCGTGTCGTCTAGCACCGCGGTGGCTTGGAGGCCGCGGGCTGGTGTTTGGAGTAGGGTGGTGTCCACAGGCTCATCGAAACTTATGCCCACCTCGCGACCTTGGGCCACGAGGGCATTAGTGGTTGCCCTTGGCTGGTGAAGAGCTCGGCGTCGCCTCTCATTGTTCATCGTTTCTTGCTGTCGTGCCTTCTGCGCGGCGACCACCATCGTGTTTTTCTGTAACTGTAGTTGGGCGACTAGGGTAGCCTACCGGAAGGCTTCTATTGTCTGTGTGGTGGGATCGCTCCTTGGTATGGGAACGCTGAACAATTGCAACTCCTCTTCAGTAATGAGGGGCTGCATCATCGTGGTCCTAGCGAGGCTAGAAATTATGGCCCCATGGGTTGTGAAGCTCGACAGGCCAACGCCGAGGATGTTGAATTTGCTTGGACAGTGACCAACTGGGGATGGGGCCGGAGGTGCTGATGGAGCGATGGCCACTGGCTCCGGGACTGGGGGCTGTGAGGTTGTAAGCCCCACGTGTGTTGTTGTGGCTCCGCTAGCGTTGGGTTTGATCGGATCCATTGGTGTTGAAGAACTTCCGACAGGATCGCTACTCGTCTATGATGTAGTCTTCTGGTATATGGTTGATGAACCAATTGTCGAGCATAATGGCGACCAGGCGGTGCGACATCAGGGTGGGCTAAAAGAGTCAGTGTGAAGTCGGCGCAGTGATCTGACCTTAAGGCCAAGGTTCGAGCCTCGAGTACTAGATGTCTTGGTCCAAGATCGCGCCCTTCGAGCCGAGAGTCACTAGCGAGGACATTGTAGGCCCCGACAAGACGGGTCGGGCCTCCATGTTGAAGTTGATATGGTCGTGCAAACGCGTCTGTATCTCCCACCAGTATGTGGCCTCAATGTTCTGTAGGACGAAGCAGCCCCATAAGTCGACAATCGATGGAAATGGTGTCATGAACCCCGGTGTGGGTGGGTGGGTGGTCGGTGGGTTGATGTCGACCTAGCCAGCCCTGCCCATGCCGAAGGTGATGAAGCTTTCTTCGGGCGGGAGACCACCGAAAACGTGAGAAGACCCGATTTGGGTTCGGTCCCCGGTCGACGCAACCCCTCCGTGACATGTCGATGGACCGTGCGTGGAACTATCAGTACCCTCGGTAGGGTGGCAAACATGTCTGGAAGTACCAGACCAGAGATCGCACAAGGAGTTTACCCAGGTTTGGCCCCTCTGGGAGAGGTATATCCCACATCCTACTTCTAGTTTGTATTCATGGTGGAGTACCTCATGCGAGGTTTACAAAGGGGGATGATGTTATGACTACTGAGAGTTTGTTCTACAATAGTAGATGGGAATGGCTACCCCTAGCCCCACCTTACATAGATGACGTGGGCTAGGGTTTTACAGGAGATCGGTCTGATCTAAGGCGCCGTCCTCTTGGCTTGTGCGCCAAGATGATCTCTAGATGTTCATCTGGGCTCCGGGGCTCCCACCAGTCATCAGATCCTTGCTGGGCCTCCTAAGCCTCGTGGCTAGTTGTCGGCTCGCCTCTGAGAGGCCACCCCTGGTGTACTACACCGTCATACTCTAATGCGTATCTTCCATCTCACTGAAAAGTGTCTGATGTGTTGATGGAGATCGAATCGATGAGAGATCTTAGCTAACTAAATAACGAAGAGCTAGCTAGCTAGAAAACTTACTATTTTCAAGGATCATATTGCTACTTATGAGTTGCGTTAGGATTTCCTCAAAGAGGATAGGATGATGCAGTACAATAGAGATAAGTATTTCCCTTAGTTAAGAGCCAAGGTTATCAATCCAGTAGGAGAATCACACAAAGCCTCGTGAACATCACCTGCACACACAAAAGCAAATACTTGCACCCAACGCAACACAAGGGGGTTGTCAATCCCCTCGTTGGTTACTTGCAAGGATTAAATCTTGTAGTGGTAGATAATAAGATAAATTGCAAAACAAAATAAAAGAAATAAAATTGTAGTAAGGTACTTTTGTGTTTTTATATATGATAAAAGTAGACCCCGGGGACATAGTTTTCGCTAGAGTCTTCTCTCTCGAGCACATGGAATACGGTGGGTGAACAAATTATTGTTGGGCATTTGATAGAAAAGTGCATAGTTATGACGATATTCAAGGCAATGATCATGTATATAGGCATCACGTCCGAGACAAGTAGACCGACTCCTGCCTGCATATACTACTATTACTCCACCCATCGACCGCTATCCATCATGCATCTAGGGTATTAAGTTAATAAAATCAGAGTAATGCCTTAAACAAGATGACATGATGTACACAAAGTAAACCCAATCAATATGAATAAACCCCATTGTTTTACCCTCACTGGCAACAATACAAATACGTTCTTGTCCCCTATTTTGTCACTGGGATATAGAGCACTACAAGACCGAACCCATTACAGAGCACTTCTCACACTGAAGATAAATCAATCTAGTTAGTCAAACCAAATGGATAGATCGGGGAGAAATACAAAGCTATAACAATCATGCATAAAAGAGTTCAGAGAAGACTGAATTAATTTTCATAAATAATTAGATCATAAACCCATAATTCATTAGACCCCAAAAGAAGATTACATCGGATAGAACTTCAAAAGCATCGACGAGAACATTGTATTGAAGATCAAAGAGAGAGAAGAAGCCATCTAGCTACTAGTTATGGACCTGTAGGTCTATGATGAACTACTCACACATCATCCGTAGGGCAGCAAGGATGATGTAGAAGCCCTCCATGATCGATTCCCCCTCTGGAAGAGTACTGGAAAAGGTCTCGAGGTGGGATCGCCATTGGTGTAAAAGAAAATATGCTAACTTGGTTGTTGACTCTAGTGCAAGTGGGAGACTGTTGGAAATATGCCCTAGAGGCAATAATATTTGTATTATTATATTTTCTTGTTCATAATTAAAAAGTTTATATCCTATGCTATAACTGCTATGATCCTAGAATACACAACTCAGTGGAAAACTCATATGCATGTGTGGAATGATAAACGGTTAAATAAAAGTTTCCTAGTCTTGCCTCTAGGACTAGCTCAAGTGTTGTTGGTGAACACATTTTCCGGATCTTAGGATATCGTTAAAAGTGTTAAACGATAGTCCTAAAACAACATTGAGATTATGACATTACAAGAATGATCATACTGAATCGACCCAAATTTGTCTGTTACAAATTGAATAATATCGTCTATAATGAATTGTAATAATACATAGTCTTAACTTGTGATTTTGCTCCTTAGACCATGAAAGCATCATAGTCACTTCTACCGAACGGTGAGATTTGGGGTTGCTTAAACATCACCTATAACACGGTGATCATAAAGACAACTTACAGGTTCATCAGAAAGTTTGACAAGGGACTAAATAGCTCGAGAGTAGGATTTACTCCTTCGATGATGGAGAGATATTATTAGGGGCCTCTCAGTATAACAACATCCAACATCGTCTGGCCAGACACGGGTGACTACGTCACGGGGATGCCGGAACACAACAACGGAAAAGGAACAAAACTGATAGACGAGGATTTCGGTATAATGAGCATGTGTTGACTCAGGAGGATACCGATGCATACCAGGTTCTGTAAAGTATCACGAAGCAAAGGGAACATCACATGATAACCAAAGGTTCATTCGAATATCATTCCTGTGCTCATAGGGATCAATATGGACGTCCATGGTTCCGCTATCGGTCATTGAACGAAGGGGTTTCATTCATGTCTATGAGTTACCGAACCTATAGGATCACAAGCTTCAAGCAATCACGGTCTGCATAGTGTTAGTACTACGGGAGTGATGAGAATGTATTTTTGGAATTTTTTCATTAATATTCGGAATAGTTCCGAGAGGATCCAGGAGCGGTTCAGGGTCACTGGAAGGGTTTCAGAGAGTATCGGGTAATTACGGGGTATTACGGATATATATATATATATATATATATATATATATATATGCAAAATGTTTTCGGGGATGTTAAACTATATATAAAATGTTCTGAAAATATTTAGAACTATTTAATATTGAATTTAATATCAACGGGACTTAAAAGGCCAAGAGGTGAAAGGTAACTTGGGCCACAAAGGCCCAAGTGGGGGAGGCGCCCCTTCCCTAAGGAAGGAGGCCAAATTGGGGTGGAGGAGGAGTCAGACTCCTCCCCATAGGCCGGCGCACCAAGGAGGAGTCCTTCCTCCTTGGTGGCAGCCCTTCCTCTCCCCTCCAACCTATATATACATGAGGATTTGTCCTCTTTTGATATACAAGTTTTGGAGCCTCATCTATGTTGGGGAACGTAGCATGTAATTTCAAAATTTTCCTACGATCACGCAAGATCTATCTAGGAGATGCATAGCAAAGAGACGGGGAGAGTGTGTCCACGTACCCTCGTATTCCGAAAGCGGAAGCGTTAGATTAACACGGTTGGTGTAGTCGAACGTCTTCACGATCCAACCGATCCAAGTACCAAACGTACAACACCTCCGTGTTCAGCACACATTCAGATCGATGACAACCCTCGAGCTCTTGATCTAGTTGAGGATCGAGGGAGAGTTCCGTCAGCATGATGGCGTGGCGATGGTGTTGGTGATATGACCCGCGCAGGGCTTTGCCTAAGCACTACGACACTATGACCGGAGGAGTAAACTATGGAGGGGGCATCACACACGGCTAAGAGAACTATTGGTATGCCTTTGGGGTGCCCCCTGCCCTCTTATATAAATGAGGGGGAAGAGAGGCCGGCGGCCAGGAAGGGCGCGCCATGGGGGGAGTCCTACTTGGACTCCTAGTCCAAGTAGGATTCACCCCCCCTTTTCCTTTCTTCCACCGAAGGGAATAGGAAGGAGAGATAGAGGGAGAGGGAAAGGGAAGGGGGCACCGCCCCCTCCTCCTTGTCCTATTCATACTCCCTAGGAGGGGGGTGTGCGGCCACCCCCCGCAGGCTTCCCTCTTTATCCCTTAGGCCCATGTTGGCCCAACACTTCCCCGGGGGGGGGGGGGGTTCCGGTAACCCCTCGGTACTCCAGAAAAACACCCGAATAAACACCCGAATCACTCGGAACCATTCCGATGTCCAAATATAACCTTCCAATATATGAATCTTTACCTCTCGACCATTTCGAGACTCCTCGTCATGTCCGTGATCTCATCCGGGACTTCGAACAAACTTCGGTCACCAAAACACATAACTCATAATACAAATCGTCATCGAACGTTAAGCGTGCGGACCCTACGGGTTCGAGAACTATGTAGACATGACCGAGACACATCTCCGGTCAATAACCAATAGCGGAACCTGATGATCATATTGGCTCCTACATGTTCTTCAAAGATTTTATCGGTCAAACCGCATAACAACATACGTTATTCCCTTTGTCATCGGTATGTTACTTGCCCGAGATTCGATCGTCGGTATCATCGTACCTAGTTCAATATCGTTAGTGGCAAGTCTCTGTACTCGTTCCGTAATGCATCATCCCACAACTAACTCATTAGTCACATTTCTTGCAAGGCTTATAGTGATGTGCATTATCGAGAGGGCCCAGAGATACCTCTCCGATACTCGGAGTGACAAATCCTAATCTCGATCTATGCCAACTCAACAAATACCTTCGGAGACACCTGTAGAGCATCTTTATAATCACCCAGTTATGTTGTGACGTTTGATAGCACACAAGGTGTTCCTCTGGTATTCGGGAGTTGCATAATCTCATCATAGTTAGAGGAATATGTATAAGTCATGAAGAAAGCAATAACAATAAAACTAAATGGTCATTATGCTAAGCTAACGGATGGGTCTTGTCCATCACATCATTCTCCAATGATGTGATCTCGTTTATCAAATGACAACACATGTCTATGGTTAGGAAACTTAACCATCTTTGATTAACGAGCTAGTCAAGTAGAGGCATACTAGGGACACTCTGTTTTGTCTATGTATTCACACATGTACTAAGTTTCCGGTTAATACAATTATAGCATGAATAATAAACATTTATCATGATATGAGGAAATATAAATAACAACTTTATTATTGCCTCTAGGGCATATTTTCTTCAGTCTCCCACTTGCACTAGAGTCAATAATCTAGATTACATAGTAATGATTCTAGCACCCATGGAGTCTTGGTGTTGATCATGTTTTGCTCGTGGAAGAGGCTTAGTCAACGGGTCTGCAACATTCAGATCCGTATGTATTTTGAAAATCTCTATGTCTTCCTCCTTGACTTGATCGCAGATGGAATTAAAGCATCTCTTGATGTGTTTGGTTCTCTTGTGAAATCTGGATTCCTTCGCTAAGGCAATCGCTCCAGTATTGTCACAAAAGATTTCAATTGGACCCAATGCACTAGATATTACACCTAGATCGGATATGAACTCATTCATCCAGACTCCTTCATTTGCTGCTTCCGAAGCAGCTATGTACTCCGCTTCACACGTATATCCCGCCACGACGCTCTGCTTGGAACTGCACCAACTGATAGCTCCACCATTCAATATAAATATTTATCCGGTTTGTGACTTAGAGTCATCCGGATCAGTGTCAAAGCTTGCATCGACATAACCATTTACGACAAGCTCTTTGTCACCTCCATAAATGAGAAACATATCCTTAGTCCTTTTCAGGTATTTCAGGATATTCTTGACCGTTGTCCAGTGATCCACTCCTGGATTACTTTGGTACCTTCCTGCTAAACTTATAGCACGACACACATCAGGTCTGGTACACAGCATTGCATACATGATAGAAGCTATGGCTGAGGCATAGGGAATGACCTTCATTTTATCTCTATCTTCTGAAGTGGACGGGCATTGAGTCCGACTCAACTTCACACCTTGTAACACAGGCAAGAACCCTTTTTTTCACTCATCCATTTTGACTTTCTTCAAAACTTTATCAAGGTATGTGCTTTGTGAAAGTCCAATTAAGCCCAATATATAAGCAGCTTCACCGAGGTCTTTCATTGAAAAATTCTTATTCAAGTATCTTTTTATGCTATCCAGAAATTCTGTATTATTTCCAATCAACAATATGTTGAAGGAAATATGCCCTAGAGGCAATAATAAAGTTATTATTTATTTCCTTATTTCATGATAAATGTTTATTATTCGTGCTAGAATTGTATTAACCGGAAACATAAGACATGTGTGAATACATAGAAAAACATAGTGTCACTAGTATGCCTCTACTTGACTAGCTCGTTAATCAAAGATGGTTAAGTCTCCTAGCCATAGACAAAGAGTTGTCATTTGATTAACGGGATCACATCATTAGGAGAATGATGTGATTGACTTGACCCATTCCGTTAGCTTAGCACTTGATCGTTTAGTTTGTTGCTATTGCTTTCTTCATGACTTATACATGTTCCTATGACTATGAGATTATGCAACTCCCGTTTACCGGAGGAACACTTTGTGTGCTACCAAACATCACAACATAACTGGGTGGTTATAAAGGTGCTCTACAGGTGTCTCCGAAGGTACTTGTTGGGTTGGCGTATTTCGAGATTAGGATTTGTCACTCCGATTGTTGGAGAGGTATCTCTGGGCCCACTCGGCAATACACATCACTTAAGCCTTGCAAGAATTGCAACTAATGAGTTAGTTGCGGGATGATGTGTTACGGAATGAGTAAAGAGACTTACCGGTAACGAGATTGAACTAGGTATTGAGATACCGACGATCGAATCTCGGGCAAGTAACATACCGATGACAAAGGGAACAACGTATGTTGTTATGTGGTTTGACCGATAAAGATCTTCGTAGAATATGTAGGAGCCAATATGAGCATCCAGGTTCCGCTATTGGTTATTGACCGGAGACATGTCTCGGTCATGTCTACATAGTTCTCGAACCCGTAGGGTCCGCACGCTTAAAGTTCGATGACGGTTATATTATGAGTTTATGGTTTTTGATGTACCGAAGGTAGTTCGGAGTCCCGGATGTGATCATGGACATGACGAGGAGTCTCAAAATGTTCAACACGTAAAGATTGAAATATTGGACGACTATATTTGGATATCGGAATGGTTCAGGGTGAGATCGGGATAATACCGGATCACCGGGAGGTTATCAGAACCCCCCGGGAGGTATATGGGCCTTAATGGGCTTTAGTGGAAAGGAGGGGAAAGGAGCAAGGGAGGGGGCGCCCCCCCAAGCCCAATCTAAATTGGGAGGGGGCTGCCCCCCCTTTCCTTCCTCCCTCCCTCCTTCCTCTTCCTTCCCTCTCCCTCTCCAAATAGGAAAAGGAGGAGTCCTATTCCCGGGGGAGTAGGACTCCCCCCTTGGGCGTGCCTCCTCCCCTTAGCTGGCCCTCTCCTCCCCTCCTTTATATATGGAGGAGAGGGGCACCCCATAGACACAACAATTGATCTCTTGGATCTTTTAGCTGTGTGTGGTGCCCCTCTCCACCATAGTCCACCTCGATAATATCGTAGCGGTGCTTAGGCGAAGCCCTGCAATGGTAGAACATCAACATCGTCACCACGCTGTTGTGCTGACGAAACTCTCCCTCAAAGCTCGGCTGGATCGGAGTTCGAGGGAAGTCATCGAGTTGAACGTGTGTAGAACTCGGAGGTGTCGTGCGTTCGGTACTTGATCGGTCGGATCATGAAGACGTACGACTACATCAACTGCGTTGTGCTAACGCTTCTGCTTTCGGTCTACGAGGGTACGTGGACACACTCTCCCCTCTCATTACTATGCATCACCATGATCTTGCATGTGCGTAGGTAAATTTTTGAAATTACTACGTTCCCCAACAGTGGCATCAGAACCAGGTTTTATGCGTTGATGTTATATGCATGAGTAGAACACAAGTGAGTTGTGGGCGATACAAGTCATACTGCTTACCAACATGTCATACTTTGGTTCGGGGGTATTGTTGGATGAAGTGGCCCAGACCGACATTACGCGTACGCTTACGCGAGACTGGTTCTACCTATGTGCTTCGCACACAGATGGCTGGCGGGTGTCAGTTTCTCCAACTTTATTTGAACTGAGTGTGGCTACGCCCGGTCCTTGAGAAGGTTAAAACTGAAGGAAATATGCCCTAGAGGCAATAATAAAGTTATTATTTATTTCCTTATTTCATGATAAATGTTTATTATTCATGCTAGAATTGTATTAACCGGAAACGTAATACATGTGTGAATACATAGACAAACAAAGTGTCACTAGTATGCCTCTACTTGACTAGCTCGTTAATCAAAGATGGTTATGTTTCCTAACCATGAACAATGAGTTGTTATTTGATTAACGAGGTCACATCATTAGTTGAATGATCTGATTGACATGACCCATATCATTAGCTTAGCACCCGATCGTTTAGTATGTTGCTATTGCTTTTCTTCATGACTTATACATGTTCCTATAACTATGAGATTATGCAACTCCCGTTTGCCGGAGGAACACTTTGGGTGCTACCAAACGTCACAACGTAACTGGGTGATTATAAAGGAGCATTACAGGTGTCTCCAAAGGTAGATGTTGGGTTGGCGTATTTCGAGATTAGGATTTGTCACTCCGATTGTCGGAGAGGTATCTCTGGGCCCTCTCGGTAATACACATCACTTAAGCCTTGCAAGCATTACAACTAATGAGTTAGCTGTGAGATGATGTATTACGGAACGAGTAAAGAGACTTGCCGGTAACGAGATTGAACTAGGTATTGGATACCGACGATCGAATCTCGGGCAAGTAACATACCGATGACAAAGGGAACAACGTATGTTGTTATGCGGTCTGATCGATAAAGATCTTCGTAGAATATGTAGGAACCAATATGGGCATCCAGGTCCCGCTATTGGTTATTGACCGGAGACGTGTCTCGGTCATGTCTACATTGTTCTCGAACCGTAGGGTCCGCACGCTTAAGGTTTCGATGACGGTTATATTATGAGTTTGTGTATTTTGATGTACCGAAGGAGTTCGGAGTCCCGGATGTGATCACGGACATGACGAGGAGTCTCGAAATGGTCGAGACATAAAGATTGATATATTGGACGGCTATATTCGGACACCGGAAAGGTTCCGGAAGTTTCCAGAGAAACCGGAGTGCCGGAGGGGTTACCGGAACCCCCCGGGGAAGTTATGGGCCTTAGTGGGCCAAGAGGGGAGAGAGAGGGCCGCACCAGGTGGTGGCGCGCGCCCCCCCAAGGGAGTCCGAATAGGACAAGGAGGGGGGGGGGGGCGGCCCCCCCTTTCCCTCTCCCTCTCCCTCTCCTTCCTTCCCCCTTCCTCCTTCCTAGTTGGACTAGGAAAGGGGAGTCCTACTCCCACTAGGAGGAGGACTCCCCCCTCCCTTGGCGCACCTCCTAGGGCCGGCCGGCCTCCCCCTTGCTCCTTTATATACGGGGGCAGGGGGGGCACCCTAGAACACACAAGTTGACACAAGTTGATCCTTGAGATCGTTCCTTAGCCGTGTGCGGTGCCCCCCTCCACCATAATCCACCTCGGTCATATCGTAGCGGTGCTTAGGCGAAGCCCTGCGTCGGTAGAACATCAAGATCGTCACCACGCCGTCGTGCTGACGGAACTCTCCCTCCCCGAAGCTCTACTGGATTGGAGCCCGAGGAGCGTCACCGAGCTGTACGTGTGTCAAGAACTCGGAGGCGCCGGAGTAACGGCGCTGGGATCGGTTGGATCGCGAGGAGAACGTACGACTACTTCCTCTACGTTGTGATCGCTTCCGCTTCGGTCTACGAGGGTACGTAGACAACACTCTCCCCTCTCGTTGCTATGCATCACCATGATCTTGCGTGTGCGTAGGAATTTTTTTGAAATTACTACGTTCCCCAACAGTGGTATCAGAGCCTAGGTTATTTATGTTGATGTTATATGCACGAGTAGAACACAAGTGAGTTGTGGACGATACAAGTCATACTGCCTACCAGCATGTCATACTTTGGTTCGGCGACATTGTTGGACGAGACGACCCGGACCAACCTTACGCGTACGCTTACGCGAGACCGGTTCCCTCGACGTGCTTTGCACAGAGATGGCTTGCGGGCGACTGCCTCTCCAACTTTAGTTGAACCAAGTATGGCTACGCCCGGTCCTTGCGAAGGTTAAAACGGAGTCTATTTGACAAACTATCGTTGTGGTTTTGATGCGTAGGTGAGATTGGTTCTTACTTAAGCCCGTAGCAGCCACGTAAAACATGCAACAACAAAGTAGAGGACGTCTAACTTGTTTTTGCAGGGCATGTTGTGATGTGATATGGTCAAGGCATGATGCTGAATTTTATTGTATGAGATGATCATGTTTTGTAACCGAGTTATCGGCAACTGGCAGGAGCCATATGGTTGTCGCTTTATTGTATGCAATGCAATCGCGATGTAATGCTTTACTTTATTACTAAACGGTAGTGATAGTCGTGGAAGCATAAGATTGGCGAGACGACAACGATGCTACGATGGAGATCAAGGTGTCGCGCCGGTGACGATGGTGATCATGACGGTGCTTCGGAGATGGAGATCACAAGCACAAGATGATGATGGCCATATCATATCACTTATATTGATTGCATGTGATGTTTATCTTTTTATGCATCTTATCTTGCTTTGATTGACGGTAGCATTATAAGATGATCTCTCACTCAATTATCAAGAAGTGTTCTCCCTGAGTATGCACCGTTGCCAAAGTTCGTCGTGCCCAGACACCACGTGATGATCGGGTGTGATAAGCTCTACGTCCATCTACAACGGGTGCAAGCCAGTTTTTGCACACGCAGAATACTCAGGTTAAACTTGACGAGCCTAGCATATGCAGATATGGCCTCGGAACACGGAGACCGAAAGGTCGAGCGTGAATCATATAGTAGATATGATCAACATAACGATGTTCACCATTGAAAACTACTCCATCTCACGTGATGATCGGACATGGTTTAGTTGATTTGGATCACGTGATCACTTAGAGGATTAGAGGGATGTCTGTCTAAGTGGGAGTTCTTAAGTAATATGATTAATTGAACTTAAATTTATCATGAACTTAGTCCTGATAGTATTTTGCAAATTATGTTGTAAAATCAATAGCTTGCGTTGTTGCTTTCATATGTTTATTTTGATATGTTCCTAGAGAAAATTGTGTTGAAAAATGTTAGTAGCAATGATGCGGATTTGATCCGCGATCTGAGGTTTATCCTCATTGCTGCACAGAAGAATTATGTCCTTGATGCACCGCTAGGTGACGGACCTATTGCAGGAGCAGATGCAGACGTTATGAACGTTTGGCTAGCTCAATATGATGACTACTTGATAGTTTAAGTGCACCATGCTTAACGGCTTAGAATCGGGACTTCAAAGATGTTTTGAACATCATGGACCATATGAGATGTTCCAGTAATTGAAGTTAATATTTCAAGCAAATACCCGAGTTGAGAGATATGAAGTCTCCAACAAGTTCTATAGCTAAAAGATGGAGGAGAATCGCTCAACTAGTGAGCATGTGCTCAGATTGTCTGGGTACTTCAATTGCTTGAATCAAGTGGGAGTTAATCTTCCAGATAAGATAGTGATTGACAGAATTCTCTAGTCACCATCACTAAGTTACTGAACTTCATGATGAACTATAGTATGCAAGGGATGACGAAAACGATTCCCGAGCTCTTCGTGATATTGAAATCGACGAAGGTAGAAATCAAGAAAGAGCATCAAGTGTTGATGATTGACAAGACCACTAGTTTCAAGAAAAGGGCAAAGGGAAGAAGGGGAACTTCAAGAAGAACAGCAAGCAAGTTGCTGCTCAAGTGAAGAAGCCCAAGTCTGGTCCTAAGCCTGAGACTAAGTGCTTCTACTGCAAAGGGACTGGTCACTGGAAGCGGATCTACCCCAAGTGATTGGCGGAAAAGAAGGATGGCAAAGTGAACATAAGTATATTTTATATACATGTTATTGATGTGTACTTTACTAGTGTTTATAGCAAACCCCTCAGTATTTGATACTAGTTCAGTTGCTAAGATTAGTAACTCAAAACGGGAGTTGCAGAATAAACAGAGACTAGTTAAGGGTGAAGTGACGATGTATGTTGGAAGTGGTTCCAAGATTGATATGATCATCGTCGCACACTCCCTATACTTTCGGGATTAGTGTTGAACCTGAATAAGTGTTATTTGGTGTTGGCGTTGAGCATGAATATGATTTGATCATGTTTATTGTAATACGGTTATTCATTTAAGTAAGAGAATAAATTGTTGTTCTGTTTACATGAATGAAACCTTATATGGTTACACACCCAATGAAAATAGTTCGTTGGATCTCGATCATAGTGATACACATAATCATAATATTGAAACCAAAAGATGCAAAGTTAATAATGATAAGTGCAACTTGTTTGTAGCACTGCCGTTTAGGTCATATTGGTGTAAAGCGCATGAAGAAACTCCATACTGATGGGCTTTTGGAATCACTTGATTATGAATCAGTTGATGCTTGCGAACCATGCCTCATGGGCAAGATGACTAAGACTCTGTTCTTCGGAACAATGGAGCGAGCAATAGATTTGTTGAAAATCATACATACTGATGTATGTAGTCCGATGAATATTGAGGCTCGCGACAGGTATCATTATTTTCTGATCTTCACAGATGATTTGAGCAGATATGAGTATATCTACTTGATGAAACATAAGTCTGAAACATTTGAAAAGTTCAAAGAATTTCAGAGTGAAGTGAAAAATCATCGTAACAAGAAAATAAAGTTTCTACGATCTGATCGTAGAGAAGAGTATTTGAGTTACGAGTTTGGCCTTCAGTTAAAAACAATGTGAAATAGTTTCACTACTCATGCCACCTAGAACACCACAATATAATGGTGTGTCCGAACGTCATAACCGTACTTTATTAGATATGGTGCGATCTATGATGTGTCTTACCGATCTACCACTATCGTTTTGGGGTTATGCATTAGAGACAGCTGCATTCACGTTAAATAGGGCACCATCTAAATCCGTTGAGACGACACCGTGTGAACTATGGTTTGGCAAGAAACCTAAGCTGTCGTTTCTTAAATTTGGGGTTGCGATGCTTATATGAAAAAGTTTCATCCTGATAAGCTCAAACTCAAATCGGAGAAGTGCGTCTTCATAGGATATCCAAAGGAAACTATTGGATACACCTTCTATCACAGATCCGAAAGGCAAGACTTTTGTTGCTAAATTCGGAAACTTTCTGGAGAAGGAGTTTCTCTCGAAAGAAGTGAGTGGGAGGAAAGTAGAACTTGACGAGGTAACTGTACCTGCTCCCTTATTGGAAAGTAGTACATCACAGAAAACTGTTTCTGTGACACCTACACCAGTTAGTGAGGAAGCTAATGATGATGATCATGAAACTTCAGAACAAGACACTACTGAACCTCGTAGATCAACCAGAGTAAGATCCGCGCCAGAGTGGTACGATAATCCTTTTCTGGAAGTCATGCTACTAGATCATGATGAACCTACAAACTATGAAGAAGCGATGGTGAGCCCAGATTCCGCAAAGTGGCTTGAAGCCATGAAATCTGAGATGGGATCCATGTATGAGAACAAAGTTTGGACTTTGGTTGACTTGCCCGATGATCGGCAAGCAATTGAGAATAAATGGATCTTCAAGAGGAAGACGGACGCTGATAGTAGTGTTACTATCTACAAAGCTAGAATTGTCGCAAAAGGTTTTTCGACAAGTTCAAGGTGTTGACTACGATGAGAGCTTCTCACTCGTATCTATGCTTGAGTCTGTCTGAATCATGTTAGTAATTGCCGCATTTTATGAAATCTGGCAAATGGATAAACAAAACTGCATTCCTTAATGGATTTATTAAAGAAGAGTTGTATATGATGCAACAGAAGGTTTTGTCAATCCGAAAGGTACTAACAAAATGTGCAAGCTCCAGTGATCCATCTATGGACTGGTGCAAGAATCTCGGAGTTGGAATATACGCTTTGATGAGTTGATCAAAGCATATAGTTTTATACAGACTTGCGGTGAAGCCTGTATTTACAAGAAAGTGAGTGGGAGCACTACAGCATTTCTGATAAAGTATATGTGAATGACATATTGTTGATCGGAAATAATGTAGAATTATTCTGTAAAGCATAAAGGAGTGTTTGAAAGGAGTTTTTTCAAATAAAGACTTCGGTAAAGCTGCTTACATATTGAGTATCAAGATTTATAGAGATAGATCAAGACGCTTGATAAGTTTTTCCAATGAGTACATACCTTGACAAGATTTTGAAGTAGTTCAAAATGGAACAGTCAAAGAAAGAGTTCTTGCCTGTGTTACAAGGTGTGAAGTTGAGTAAGACTCAAAGCCCGACCACGGCAGAAAATAGAAAGAGAATGAAAGTCATTCCCTATGCCTC
Source organism: Triticum aestivum (assembly GCF_018294505.1). Classification (NCBI taxonomy): domain Eukaryota; kingdom Viridiplantae; phylum Streptophyta; class Magnoliopsida; order Poales; family Poaceae; genus Triticum; species Triticum aestivum. The sequence goes on along the minus strand of NC_057806.1, from coordinate 81,049,038 downwards.
AGTCATAGGTTCTATAAAGTATGCCATGCTGTATACCAGATCTATTGTATGCCCTACCACTGAGTTTGGCAAGGGAGTACAATAGTGATCTAGGAGTAGATCACTGGACAGCGGTCAAAATTATCCTTAGTGAAATAAGGATATGTTTCTCGATTATGGAAGTGGAAAAAGGTTCGTCGTAAAGGGTTACGCCGATGCAAGTTTAACACTAATCTAGATGACTCTAAGTCTCGGTCTAGATACATACTGAAAGTGGGAGCAATTAGCTAGAGTAGCTCCATGCAGAGCATTGTTGACATAGAAATTTGCAAAATACATGTGGATCTGAATGTGGCAGACCCGTTGACTAAGATTCTCTCACAAGCAAAACATGATCACACCTTAGTACTCCTTGGGTGTTAATCACATAGCGATGTGAACTAGATTACTGAATCTAGTAAACCCTTTGGGTGTTGGTCACATAGCGATGTGAACTATGGGTGTTAATCACATGATGATGTGAACTATCGATGTTAATCACATGGTGATGTGATCTAGATTATTGACTCTAGTGCAAGTGGGAGACTGAAGGAAATATGCCCTAGAGGCAATAATAAAGTTATTATTTATTTCCTTATTTCATGATAAATGTTTATTATTCATGCTAGAATTGTATTAACCGGAAACATAATACATGTGTGAATACATAGACAAACAAAGTGTCACTAGTATGCCTCTACTTGACTAGCTCGTTAATCAAAGATGGTTATGTTTCCTAACCATGAACAATGAGTTGTTATTTGATTAACGAGGTCACATCATTAGTTGAATGATCTGATTGACATGACCCATTCATTAGCTTAGCACCCGATCGTTTAGTATGTTGCTATTGCTTTTCTTCATGACTTATACATGTTCCTATAACTATGAGATTATGCAACTCCCGTTTGCCGGAGGAACACTTTGGGTGCTACCAAACGTCACAACGTAACTGGGTGATTATAAAGGAGCATTACAGGTGTCTCCAAAGGTAGATGTTGGGTTGGCGTATTTCGAGATTAGGATTTGTCACTCCGATTGTCGGAGAGGTATCTCTGGGCCCTCTCGGTAATACACATCACTTAAGCCTTGCAAGCATTACAACTAATGAGTTAGCTGTGAGATGATGTATTACGGAACGAGTAAAGAGACTTGCCGGTAACGAGATTGAACTAGGTATTGGATACCGACGATCGAATCTCGGGCAAGTAACATACCGATGACAAAGGGAACAACGTATGTTGTTATGCGGTCTGACCGATAAACATCTTCGTAGAATATGTAGGAACCAATATGGGCATCCAGGTCCCGCTATTGGTTATTGACCGGAGACGTGTCTCGGTCATGTCTACATTGTTCTCGAACCGTAGGGTCCGCACGCTTAAGGTTTCGATGACGGTTATATTATGAGTTTGTGTATTTTGATGTACCGAAGGAGTTCGGAGTCCCGGATGTGATCACGGACATGACGAGGAGTCTCGAAATGGTCGAGACATAAAGATTGATATATTGGACGGCTATATTCGGACATCGGAAAGGTTCCGGAGAAAACCGGAGTGCCGGAGGGGTTACCGGAACCCCCCGGGGAAGTTATGGGCCTTAGTGGGCCAAGAGGGGAGAGAGAGGGCCGCACCAGGTGGTGCCGCGCCCCCCCCCAAGGGAGTCCGAATAGGACAAGGAGGGGGGGGGCGCGGCCCCCCCTTTCCCTCTCCCTCTCCCTCTCCTTCCTTCCCCCTTCCTCCTTCCTAGTTGGACTAGGAAAGGGGAGTCCTACTCCCACTAGGAGGAGGACTCCCCCCTCCCTTGGCGCACCTCCTAGGGCCGTCCGGCCTCCCCCTTGCTCCTTTATATACGGGGGCAGGGGGGGCACCCTAGAACACACAAGTTGACACAAGTTGATCCTTGAGATCGTTCCTTAGCCGTGTGCGGTGCCCCCCTCCACCATAATCCACCTCGGTCATATCGTAGCGGTGCTTAGGCGAAGCCCTGCGTCGGTAGAACATCAAGATCGTCACCACGCCGTCGTGCTGACGGAACTCTCCCTCCCCGAAGCTCTACTGGATTGGAGCCCGAGGAGCGTCACCGAGCTGTACGTGTGTCAAGAACTCGGAGGCGCCGGAGTAACGGCGCTGGGATCGGTTGGATCGCGAGGAGAACGTACGACTACTTCCTATACGTTGTGATCGCTTCCGCTTCGGTCTACGAGGGTACGTAGACAACACTCTCCCCTCTCGTTGCTATGCATCACCATGATCTTGCGTGTGCGTAGGAAATTTTTTGAAATTACTACGTTCCCCAACAAAAACAACACTAACTTGACGAACTATCGTTGTGGTTTTGATGCATAGGTAAGAACGGTTCTTGCTCAGCCCGTAGCAGCCACATAAAACTTGCAACAACAAAGTAGAGGGCGTCTAACTTGTTTTTGCAGGGCATGTTGTGATGTGATATGGCCAAGACGTGATGAGATATAAGTTGTTGTATGAGATGATCATGTTTTGTTGAAGTTATCGGCAATTGGCAAAAGCCTTATGGTTGTCTCTTTATTGCATATGATGCAAGTGCCAAATAATTGATTTACTTTATCGCTATGCGATAGCAATAGTTGCAAGAGCAATAGTTGGCGAGACAACTGTAACACCCCGGATGTAACTTTCCCAATTTGTACTCCAACTCTTGCCGTCTCCGGCGTTAAGTTATATTTATTTCTCGGGTTCGGGTCTTTGTCTCCATGTGTTGTTTTCGTTGTCATGCATCTCATATCATGTCATCATGTGCATTGCATTTGCATACGTGTTCATCTCATGCATTCGAGCTTTTTCCCCGTTGTCCGTTTTGCATTCTGGCGCTTCGTTCTCCTTCGGTGGCCATTTCTAGCTTTCTTTCATGTGTGGGGATTAAACATTTCTGGATTGGATCGAGACTTGCCAAGCAGCCTTGGTTTACTACCGGTAGACCACCTGTTAAGTTTCGTATCATTTGGACTTCGTTTGATACTCCAACGGTTAACCGAGGGACCGAAAAGGCCTTGTGTGTGTTGCAGCCCAACACCCCTCCAATTTGGCCCAAAACCCACCAAACTCTGCTCCATGTCCTAGAGCGTTCGATCACGATCGCGTGGCCGAAAACCGCACCTCATTTGGACTCTCCTAGCTCCACTTATGCCTATAAATAGACCCCTCCGTTTTCGGATCTCTCTCCCTCTCCGAAACCCTAAAATTGCCCCCGTCGTCACCGGACATGTCCGCCTCCTAGCGGACGAAACCGCCGCCGCCGGCTCAGCCAGTCCGCTACCGCCACATGGCACTCGCCACCTCACCACCGCCGCGGCCCGGGAGGCCCGAGTCGGGCCCCCGAGGCCCGTAGCCGCCGCCGCCGCCCAGGTCATCCTCCGCCGCCCGCGCCGCCCTTCTTCTCCGGCGCCGACGCCGCCTCTTCTCGCCGCCGACTCGTCGGCGCCGCACGCCAACTCCGGCGGCCCGGCCCTCGCCTCCACTCGCCGGCCCCCGCCTCTGCCGCCGCCCGGTGCCTCCGGCCGCCACGGGTCCCGGCCGCCGCGGGTTTCGGCACCGCCGCCCCGGCCACCGGCGGCCTCGTCCTCGCCGGCCGCCGTCCTCTTCCCCCGCCGTGCTACAGTGCGCGCCGCCGTGAACAGTGCATCGCCGCGCCTCGGATTGCGTGCGCGAGATCCAGATCTGAAACCTAGGTCATTTTTTTTCTCTAAGTCCCAGGTTTTTCCGTCCATATGCTCCTGTTTGAGGCCCCGTAACTTTGCATCCGTAGCTCCGTTTCGTGCATATAGCATATCAAAATGTTCATCTCGGAGAGTACATCATTTCATTCCATTGCATCATTTTCATTTGAGTTCATATTGATGCCCGAAATGCTGCTAGAAGGAGGCTTCGTGAGTTAATTGTCAGATCTGCTAGTTCATCTTAGACTTTTGTCATTTTTGCCATGATTATTGTGTGCATGCTATGCCTGTGAGTCCTTCATATGTTTTATTAAGGATTTTGTCTTCTTTCCAAAGGTGCAACCCATGCATTTTTAGGATGTGTGTGGTGACTTGTGCAAGCTTGCAAAGTGAGGCACCCGGTAAATCTGTTTTCAGGGACTTAGTAGATTTCACTAAGTCTGGGATTATTTAGTTCATGATGCCATATGTTCTTGTTGTTTCCTAGTGATCCGTGCCTCTTTTGAGGATGATCAGTAAAGGAGTTTTGTTAATCTTGTTATGCTCTATCCATCCATGTCTTTGTTTGCAATTATGGAGCACCCTATCTTGAGTCAATCGAGCTCTACTTTTACTTCGTTGTGAATCTGGGCAGATCGTCAACTCGTTTGTGATTTTGCCGATGCTATTGTAGTTGATCCGTGCATGCTATGCCATTGTTTTTGCCATGTCTAGCTAGCATTTTGTGTCTTTTTAATGTATGTATGCTTGCCTTGCCATGACTTGCACCGTGGTGAGTGCATCGAGCTCGTAAACATGCCTTCGTGAGTTATGTTTCAGCATGTCTCAGTTTTCACTAAGTCTGAAAACTGATTGTGTTTTAGCTATGTCCGTGTGCCCGTTAGTATATTTTTTGAACCCTTTTGGCCCCAGGTCACTTTGGGTCTTTTGTTAAGCTTGTTGAGTAGCTCCATGCCATGTTCTTATTTATCATGATCAGGTCATGTATCATGTTGTTTTGCTGCTCCGAAGAGGGCTTCACGATCTGAAATTTCAGACAAGTGTTAATTTCACTAAGTCTGGAATCTGTTTTGCATTTGCGTTTTTGCCATGCTTGTTTGAACCTCTTAATGGATGAATTGGTCGTGGCTCAGTGCTAGTCTTTTGTTAAGCATCTTGTGTGCATCCCTGCCATGTATTTTGTTGTCATTTTTGGGTGCTGTAACATGTTCATTTCATTGCATTTAGATGCCTACTTGCTATAAATCGCAGACCAGTGTCATTCTTAAAACGCTTGCCATTTCCAAACCGTAACTCCGATTCCGGCGTTCTTTATATCGTTTTCAAGCGATTTCATCTCATCTTTCCAGTGGCACCCTTGGAATTCCAAGTTGAGACCAGGTTCATGCATTTCCTGTCATATCTTGCATTTTGCATCCCGCATCGCATCCCGCATAGCATATCATCATTGCATCATATCGCTTGATCCTTGCACGTGGTTGATTTTGTCCTTGTTGATTGTTTTGTCTTGTTTGGGTAGAGCCGGGAGACGAGTTCGCTAACGAGGAGCCCGTTGAGTTTGCTTGTGAGGATCCAGTCAACTCTGACAACTGTGCAGGCAAGATGATCATACCCTCGAAATCACTACTATCTTTGCTATGCTAGTTTGCTCGCTCTTTGCTATGCCAATGCTACGATGCCTACCATTTGCTTGTCAGCCTCCCAATTGCCATGTCAAACCTCTAACCCACCTTGTCCTAGCAAACTGTTGATTGGCTATGTTACCGCTTTGCTCAGCCCCTCTTATAGCGTTGCTAGTTGTAGGTGAAGATTGGAGCCGTTCCTTGTTGGAACATTTATTTACTTGTTGGGATATCATTATATTGCTATGTTATCTTAATGCATCTATATACTTGGTAAAGGGTGGAAGGCTCGGCCTCTCGCCTAGTGTTTTGTTCCACTCTTGCCGCCCTAGTTTCTGTCATATCGGTGTTATGTTCCCGGATTTTGCGTTCCTTACGCGGTTGGGTTATAATGGGAACCCCTTGATATTTTGCCTTGATTAAAGCTTTTCCAGCAATGCCCAACCTTGGTTTTACCATTTGCCACCTAGCCTTTTCTTTCCCTTGGGTTCTGCAGACTCAAGGGTCATCTTATTTTAACCCCCCCGGGCCAGTGCTCCTCTGAGTGTTGGTCCACCTGTCAGCTACCGGTGGCCACCAGGGGCAACTCTGGGCTGGCCTACCCGTACCTAGGACAATCCGAGTGTGCCCTGAGAAAGAGATATGTGCAGCTCCTATCGGGATTTGTCGGCACATTCGGGCGGTGTTGCTGGTCTTGTTTTAACCTATCGAAGTGTCTTGAGTTACCGAGATACCGAGTCTGATCAGAACGTCTTGGGAGGAGGTCTATTCCTTCGTTGACCGTGAGAGCTTGTCATGGGCTAAGTTGGGACTCCCCTGCAGGGATTGAACTTTCGAAAGCCGTGCCCGCGGTTATGGGCAGATGGGAATTTGTTAATGTCCGGTTGTAGATAACTTGAACCTTAATTAATTAAAATGAATCAACTGAGTGTGTTACCGTGATGGCCTCTTCTCGGCGGAGTCCAGGAAGTGGACATGGTGTTGGAGTAATGTTTGCGCAGGTTGCCCTCTAGCTTCTCGCTCGTGCTTTGCCTCCTCTTCTCGCTCTCTTTTGCGAATAAGTTAGCCACCATACTTGCTAGTCGCTTGCTGCAGCTCCACATATATATTGCCTTACCCTTCCTATAAGCTTAAATAGTCTTGATCGCGAGGGTGCGAGATTGCTGAGTCCCTGTGGCTCATAGATTCCTCCTATACCAGATGCAGGTCCAGGTGATTCCGCTCCAGGTGACGATTATGAGCTCAAGTGGGAGTTCGACGAAGACTCTCAGCGATACTACGTGTCTTTTCCTGACGATCAGTAGTGGTGCCCAGTTGGGGGTGATTGGGACCGTGTCGCATGTTGGGTTCTCTTCTATTTTGGCGCCGTAGTCGGGCCATGAGTGTTTTGGATGATGTAATGTTATTTATGTTCTTGATTGACGTGGCGAGTGTAAGCCAACTATGTTCTTCCCCTTTTGTTATATATTACATGGGATGTTGTGATGATTGCCTAAACTTGCGACATTGCTTTCAATGCGGTTATGTCTCTAAGTCGTGCCTCGACACGTGGGAGCTATAGCCGCATCGAGGGCGTTACAAGTTGGTATCAGAGCCTTCCCCGACCTTAGGAGCCCCATTGCTTGATCGTTTTTAGCAGTTGAGTTGTGTCTAGAAAAATGTTTTGAGTCTTTAGGAATTATATATCGGAGAGTTTAGGAATTCTTTTTACTTCCCAGTCTCCTCATCGCTCTGGTAAGGCATCCTGACGTAGTGTTTTGACTCTTCTCTTCTCAAATTTCACTAAAAATTTATTTAGGTTCACGCGAGTATCTTGGAATCGTTCCGATGGCTTATGATGAGAACATTGACTTGGTGCCTCCTGACAGGGGTTTAGTGGAAGTGTCCTGGGGAGTTGAGCTCTGAGGTGTTGTCATCATAATTTTATCGTTGCAATTCTGGAATACTTGAGATATGTTCGCCGACATCGAAAATCTCTTTTATGCAGTTCGTTGGTGAGATAACCTCGACGCCACCCAGTACTGGGGCAGGAGTTCGGGAGTATCGCCATAACTTGTATAACGGATGCTTTTCGAAGGTTGAGGTAGATGGTTTCCGAAGGTTTCTTGGTTATGTGTTGAAGGATGGATACAGCTGGATGTAGGATTTGCTAGTTTGGGTGAGATATTATGCTTCCCCTGTATCCCCAACACCTGATTGCATAACCGGAAAGGTTCGGGAGTTTCATAGGTGGGAATTCTAGTAGCTCTAGTTCTTCTTCCACGGATATTGGTTTGAGATTGGGATTTCTTACCGATTATTCGTTCTTGATCCGTACCTTGTTGATTTATTTCTCTACCTTAATTCTACGTGGCTTCTCAATTTATGGATATGTGACCATTTCAAGAGGAATGCATTCGTTCATTTTGTTCGGATGTGAAGACTATATGTTGCAATTTTCATTCCGTTGGATTCAGCTTCAATATTTATCTGTCAATGTGCTAATGGTGGTCAACCTCTTCAGGATGGCTCCTCCAACGCGCACGACTCCGAATCCTGATCCGCCACCACCTCCACCTCCTCCAGAGGCATGGCAAGCTGTGATGGCCGCAACCAATGCAAACACACAGCTGATCATGCAAATTCTCCAAGAGCGCAATCAAGGCAGTCAAGGGAATCAAGGCAGCAATCAGAGTCACTTTGCTACACTCAACCAGTTCCTTGCTAACGGGCCAAAGACTTTCAGCAATTGTGTTGAGGCAACCGATGCTGACGATTGGCTTGTGGATCTGTGTAAGCATTTCGAGTGCAGCAACGTCAGGCCTGAGGACTTTGTCAAGTTCGCTTCCTTCCAACTCAAAGATCAAGCTGCAGAATGGTTCCAGCAGTACAAGGATTCCAGAGGTGGACGTGTTATCACTTGGGATGATTTTCGTCGAGATTTCCGAGCTCATCATATTCCGCAGAGCGTGGTTGAAAGCAAGCGTGAGGAATTCCGCAATCTGAAGCAAGGCTCTTTGTCTGTCTATGACTACAACAAGTTGTTCCAGAAGCTCGCCCGCTTTGCCAAGCAGGACGTGCCTGATGAGAAGAGCATGATATATCAGTTCAGGGGTGGTCTCAGAGAAGAAATTCAGCTCGCTCTTGTTCTCTTTGAGCCCTTGAGATACGATGAGTTCTACAACATGGCACTGAAGCAAGAGGCTGCTCAGTTGAGGTGTGATGCTTCTAGGAAGCGAGTCAGAGATGTTACTCCTTCTTCCTCTACTCAAGTGGCCAAGCAGCAGAAGTTTTGGCTTCCTCCTCCTCCGTTCCGTCAGCCGTATCAGCAGAAGAGCAAAGGTGGCAGTGGTTCTTCCCACCCACCCAACCCTGGCTTTCAGAACAAGACTTCGTCTCAAGCTCCAAGATCGAGTGCTCCGTATCACCGTCCGCTTTCAGAGGTCACGTGCAACAAGTGCCAACAGAAGGGTCACTATGCCAACAAGTGTCTCAACCAGAGCCGTCTTCCTCCTCCTCCTCCTATGAGATCGGCAAGTACAACTGTGGTCAAGCATAACCCCAAGCATGCCAAGGTCAATTTGATGAATGCAGCTCAGGCAGAGGACTCGTCAGATGTGATCATGGGTAACCTTCCTGTTAATGATATTCCTGCAAAAGTTCTTTTTGACACTGGTGCATCGCATTGCTTCATCTCGAGACCGTTTACAAATAGGCATGAATTGGTTTCGCAAGTTTTGCCTAGTCCTTTAGCAGTTGTCTCTCCCGGTAAGCGCATGCAGGCTAACTCCATCGTTCCGGATGTTTCTATCACTTTGGGTGACTACAAGTTCTTGGCTTCTCCTACGGTTCTCGGTGACTCGGATATTGATCTTATTCTCGGAATGGATTGGCTTTCTAAACACAAGGCTCAGCTTGATTGTGCAACCAGGCAGATTCAATTGACTCATTCGTCTGAGGATGTAATTGTCTTTGCCGCTCGTGATGATACCATTCGTCTGTTTTCTCTCAATGAGAAGGGTGAATTGGATGCCATCTCGCAAATTCCAGTCGTTTGCGAATATCAAGACGTCTTTCCAGAAGAGCTCCCAGGAATGCCTCCGCACCGGCCAGTTGAATTCGTTATTGATCTTGAGCCTGGCACGGAACCTGTGTGCAAACGTCCTTACAAGCTCGGACCTGAAGAGTTGAAGGAGCCGAAGAAGCAACTCGATGAGCAAGAGAGAATGGGTCTCATCCGGCCTAGTTCTTCTCCATGGGGTTGTGGTGTTCTTTTTGTGAAGAAGAAGGATGGAACGGACCGACTTTGTGTTGATTACCGTCCAGTGAACAAGAAGACCATCAAGAACAAATACCCACTTCCCAACATCAATGAGCTGTTCGAACAACTCAAAGGTGCTCAAGTATTCTCCAAGCTTGATCTCCGTATGGGTTATCACCAGATTCGCATTCGTGAAGAAGATATTCCCAAGACAGCGTTCAGAACAAGCTTTGGTTCATATGAATACACTGTCATGTCTTTTGGCCTCGCCAACGCTCCTCCGACGTTCTCTCGCATGATGAACTTCATCTTCAATGCCTACACCAATGACTTCGTTTTGGTCTATCTCGACGACATTCTGGTTTTCTCCAAGAACAAGGAAGATCATGCCAAGCACTTGCGTTTGGTTCTTGATAAGCTCAGAGAACATCAGTTCTACGCCAAGTTCTCCAAGTGTGAATTTTGGCTCGATGAGGTTCTTTATCTTGGTCATATCATCTCTGCCAAGGGCATTGCCGTGAATCCTGAGAAGGTGTCTGCAATTGTGAATTGGGAACCTCCTCAGAACGTGAAGCAACTCCGCAGTTTTCTCGGTCTCGCAAGCTATTGCCGAAGATTCGTTGAAAACTTTTCTAAGATCGCGAAGCCTCTCTCAAATCTTCTTCAGAAGCACGTCAAGTACGTTTGGTCTCCGGAGTGTGATATTGCTTTCAACACTTTGAAAGAGAAATTGATCACTGCTCCAGTTCTGACTCCGCCTGATGAATCCAAGCCGTACGAGGTCTTTTGTGATGCCTCTCTCCAAGGTCTTGGCGCAGTTTTGATGCAAGAGAAGAAAGTTGTTGCGTATACATCTCGCCAGTTGAAGCCTAATGAGAAGAACTACCCCACTCATGATCTCGAGTTGGCGGCAGTTGTGCATGCTCTGTTGACTTGGAGACATCTTCTATTGGGAAGAAAAGTGGACATTTTCACTGATCACAAGAGTCTCAAGTACATCTTCACTCAGCCTAATCTCAACCTCAGGCAAACTCGATGGGTCGAAATGATTCAAGAGTATAATCCGAGTATTGAGTATACTCCAGGCAAGGCCAATGTGATTGCTGACGCTTTGAGCAGGAAGGCTTACTGCAACAGTCTGATTCTTAAGCCTTATCAACCCGAGCTTTGTGAAGCTTTCCGCAAACTTAATCTGCAAGTTGTTCCTCAAGGTTTCCTCGCCAACCTTCAAGTCTCTCCTACCTTAGAAGACCAGATTCGCCAAGCCCAGCTTCTTGATGCTATGGTGAAAAAGGTGAAGATTGGGATTGCCAAGAGTCAGTCCAAGTACAAGTGCTACCGCCTTGATGACAAGGACACTCTCTTCTTCGAGGATCGTATTGTTGTGCCCAAAGGTGAACTTCGTAAAGTGATCATGAACGAGGCTCACAATTCTCTCCTCTCCATCCACCCTGGGAGCACGAAGATGTATCAGGACCTTAAGCAAGCTTATTGGTGGACTCGAATGAAGCGCGAGATCGCTCAATTCGTGAATGAATGTGATGTCTGCAGAAGAGTGAAGGCAGAACACCAAAGGCCAGCAGGTCTCCTCCAACCTCTTGCCATTCCAGAATGGAAGTTTGACCACATTGAAATGGACTTCGTGACTGGGTTTCCAAAGTCCAAGCGTGGCAATGATGCTATATTCGTTGTCATCGACAAACTCACCAAAGTGGCTCACTTTCTGCCTATCAAAGAGTCGATCACTGCAGCTCAATTGGCGGAACTCTATACCTCTCGTATTGTCTCTCTGCACGGTATTCCTCAAGTGATCTCTTCAGACCGTGGCAGCATCTTTACCTCGAAGTTTTGGGATTCTTTTCAGAAGGCCATGGGCACGAACATCCGCTTCAGCACTGCTTTCCATCCTCAAACAAGCGGTCAAGTCGAGCGTGTCAACCAGATTCTTGAAGATATGCTCAGGGCTTGTGTGATCTCCTTCGGCATGAAGTGGGAGGATTGTCTTCCTTATGCTGAATTCTCCTACAACAATAGTTTTCAAGCAAGTTCGGGCAAGGCCCCATTTGAAATTCTGTATGGCAGGAAGTGCCGTACCCCTCTCAACTGGTCTGAAACCGGTGAACGTCAGCTTTGGGTAATGACTTAATCACAGAAGCAGAAGAAATGTGCAAAGTCATTCGTGATAACCTCAAAGCAGCCCAATCCCGCCAGAAGAGCTACTATGATAGTAAGCACCGTGATTTGGCTTTCGAGATCGGAGATCATGTTTACCTCCGCGTCTCTCCTATGAAAGGTACTCGTCGCTTCGGTATCAAAGGGAAGCTTGCCCCTAGATACGTGGGACCTTTCAAGATTGTCAGCAAGAGAGGCGACCTCGCCTATCAACTCGAGCTTCCTTCAAACTTTGCAAATGTTCATGACGTGTTCCATGTCTCTCAGCTTCGAAAGTGCTTCAAGACTCCTGACCGCACCGTCAACTTCGAAGACATTGAGCTCCAAGAATATCTCTCTTATCGTGAGCACCCAGTCGCTATTCTTGAAGAGACTGAACGCAAGACTCACAACAAGTCAATCAAATTTCTCAAAGTCAAGTGGTCACACCATTCCGACCGTGAAGCTACCTGGGAACGCAAGGATCACCTCCGTTCTGAGTACCCGGAGTTCTTTCAGTCCTAGATCTCGGGACGAGATCTTTTCGTAGTGGTGGAGTGTTGTAACACCCCGGATGTAACTTTCCCAATTTGTACTCCAACTCTTGCCGTCTCCGGCGTTAAGTTATATTTATTTTTCGGGTTCGGGTCTTTGTCTCCGTGTGTTGTTTTCGTTGTCATGCATCTTATATCATGTCATCATGTGCATTGCATTCGCATACATGTTCATCTCATGCATTTGAGCTTTTTCCCCGTTGTCCGTTTTGCATTCCGGCGCTTCGTTCTCCTCCGGTGGCCATTTCTAGCTTTCTTTCGTGTGTGGGGATTAAACATTTCCGGATTGGACTGAGACTTGCCAAGCGGCCTTGGTTTACTACTGGTAGACCGCCTGTCAAGTTTTGTATCATTTGGACTTCGTTTGATACTCCAATGGTTAACCGAGGGACCGAAAAGGCCTCGTGTGTGTTGCAGCCCAACACCCCTCCAATTTGGCCCAAAACCCACCAAACTCTGCTCCATGTCCTAGAGCGTTCGATCACGATCGCGTGGCCAAAAACCGCACCTCATTTGGACTCTCCTAGCTCCACTTATGCCTATAAATAGACCCCTCCGTTTCGGATCTCTTCCCTCTCCGAAACCCTAAAAATCCCCCGCCGCCGGACATGTCCGCCCCGCGACGACGCGCCGCCGCCCAGCCAGTCCGCGCCGCCACGTGGCCTCCGCACTCGCCGCCGCCGCGGCCCGGGAGGCCCGAGTCAGGCCCCCGAGGCCCGTAGCCGCGCGCCGCCCGGGTCATCCTCCGCCGCCCCGCCGCCTTCTTCTCCGGCGCCGACGCCGCCTCTTCTTGCGCCAACTCGTCGGTCCGTGCGCCAAATCCGGCGGCCGGACCTCGCCTCCACTCGTCGGCCCCCGCCTCTGCCGCCGCCGGTGCCTCCGACCGCCACGGGTCCCGCGCCGCCGCCCCAGCCCGGCGGCCTCGTCCTCGCCGGCCACCGTCCTCTTCCCCCGCCATGCTACAGTGCGTGCCACCGTGAACAGTGCAGCGCCGCGCCTCGGATTGCATGCGCGAGATCCAGATCTGAAACCTAGGTCATTTTTTTTCTCTAAGTCCCAGGTTTTTCCGTCCATATGCTCCTGTTCGAGGCCCCGTAACTTTGCATCCGTAGCTTCGGTTCATGCATATAGCATATCAAAATGTTCATCTCAGAGAGTACAACATTTTATTCCATTGCATCATTTTCATTTGAGTTCATCTTGATGCCCGAAATGCTGCTAGAAGGAGGCTTCGTGAGTTAATTGTCAGATCTGCTAGTTCATCTTAGACTTTTGTCATTTTTGCCATGATTATTGTGTGCATGCTATGCCTGTGAGTCCTTCATATCTTTTGTTAAGGATTTTGTCTTCTTTCCAGAGGTGCAACCCATGCATTTTTAGGATGTGTGTGGTGACTTGTGCAAGCTTGCAAAGTGAGGCACCCGGTAAATCTGTTTTCAGGGACTTCGTAGATTTCACCAAGTCTGGGATTATTTAGTTCATGATGCCATATGTTCTTGTTGTTTCCTAGTGATCCGTGCCTCTTTTGAGGATGATCAGTAAAGGAGTTTTGTTAATCTTGTTATTCTCTATCCGTCCATGTCTTTTTTTGCAATTATGGAGCACCCTATCTTGAGTCAATCGAGCTCTACTTTTACTTCGTTGTGAATCTGGGCAGATCGTCAACTCGTTTGCGATTTTGCCGATGCTATTGTAGTTGATCCGTGCATGCTATGCCATTGTTTTTGCCATGTCTAGCTAGCATTTTGTGTCTTTTTAATGGATGTATGCTTGCCTTGCCATGACTTGCACCGTGGTGAGTGCATCGAGCTCGTAAACATGCCTTCGTGAGTTATGTTTCAGCATGTCTCAGTTTTCACTAAGTCTGAAAACTGATTGTGTTTTAGCTATGTCCGTGTGCCCGTTAGTATATTTTTTGAACCCTTTTGGCCCCAGGTCACTTTGGGTCTTTTGTTAAGCTTGTTGATTAGCTCCATGCCATGTTCTTATTTATCATGATCAGGTCATGTATCATGTTGTTTTGCTGCTCCGAAGAGGGCTTCACAATCTGAAATTTCAGACAAGTGTTAATTTCACTAAGTCTGGAATCTGTTTTGCATTTGCGTTTTTGCCATGCTTGTTTGAACCTCTTAATGGATGAATTGGCCGTGGCTCAGTGCTAGTCTTTTGTTAAGCATCTTGTGTGCATCCCTGCCATCTATTTTGTTGTCATTTTTGGGTGCTGTAACATGTTCATTTCATTGCATTTAGATGCCTACTTGCTGTAAATCGCAGACCAGTGTCATTCTTAAAACGCTTGCCATTTCCAAACCGTAACTCCGATTCCGGCGTTCTTTATATCGTTTTCAAGCGATTTCATCTCATCTTTCCAGTGGCACCCTTGGAATTCCAAGTTGAGACCAGGTTCATGCATTTCCTGTCATATCTTGCATTTTGCATCCCGCATCGCATCCTGCATAGCATATCATCATTGCATCGTATCGCTTGATCCTTGCACGTGGTTGATTTTGTCCTTGTTGCTTGTTTGTCTTGTTTGGGTAGAGCCGGGAGACGAGTTCGCTAACGAGGATCCCGTTGAGTTTGCTTGTGAGGATCTAGTCAACTCTGACAACTGTGCAGGCAAGATGATCATACCCTCGAAATCACTACTATCTTTGCTATGCTAGTTTGCTCGCTCTTTGCTATGCCAATGCTACGATGCCTACCATTTGCTTGTCAGCCTCCCAATTGCCATGTCAAACCTCTAACCCACCTTGTCCTAGCAAACTGTTGATTGGCTATGTTACCGCTTTGCTCAGCCCCTCTTATAGCGTTGCTAGTTGTAGGTGAAGATTGGAGCCGTTCCTTGTTGGAGCATTTATTTACTTGTTGGGATATCATTATATTGCTATGTTATCTTAATGCATCTATATACTTGGTAAAGGGTGGAAGGCTCGGCCTCTCGCCTAGTGTTTTGTTCCACTCTTGCCGCCCTAGTTTCTGTCATATCGGTGTTATGTTCCCGGATTTTGCGTTCCTTACGCGGTTGGGTTATAATGGGAACCCCTTGATATTTCGCCTTGATTAAAGCTTTTCCAGCAATGCCCAACCTTGGTTTTACCATTTGCCACCTAGACTTTTCTCTCCCTTGGGTTCTGCAGACTCAAGGGTCATCTTATTTTACCCCCCGGGGCCAGTGCTCCTCTGAGTGTTGGTCCACCTGTCAGCTACCGGTGGCCACCAGGGGCAACTCTGGGCTGGCCTACCCGTACCTAGGACAATCTGAGTGTGCCCTGAGAAAGAGATATGTGCAGCTCCTATCGGGATTTGTCCGCACATTCGGGCGGTGTTGCTGGTCTTGTTTTAACCTGTCAAAGTGTCTTGAGTTACCGAGATACCGAGTCTGATCAGAACGTCTTGGGAGGAGGTCTATTCCTTCGTTGACCGTGAGAGCTTGTCATGGGCTAAGTTGGGACTCCCCTGCAGGGATTGAACTTTCGAAAGCCGTGCCCGCGGTTATGGGCAGATGGGAATTTGTTAATGCCCGGTTGTAGATAACTTGAACCTTAATTAATTAAAATGAATCAACTGAGTGTGTTACCGTGATGGCCTCTTCTCGGCGGAGTCCGGGAAGTGGACATGGTGTTGGAGTAATGTTTGCGCAGGTTGCCCTCTAGCTTCTCGCTCGTGCTTTGCCTCCTCTTCTCGCTCTCTTTTGCGAATAAGTTAGCCACCATACTTGCTAGTCGCTTGCTGCAGCTCCACATATATATTGCCTTACCCTTCCTATAAGCTTAAATAGTCTTGATCGCGAGGGTGCGAGATTGCTGAGTCCCTGTGGCTCATAGATTCCTCCTATACCAGATGCAGGTCCAGGTGATTCCGCTCCAGGTGATGATTATGAGCTCAAGTGGGAGTTCGACGAAGACTCTCAGCGATACTACGTGTCTTTTCCTGACGATCAGTAGTGGTGCCCAGTTGGGGGTGATTGGGACCGTGTCGCATGTTGGGTTCTCTTCTATTTTGGCGCCGTAGTCGGGCCATGAGTGTTTTGGATGATGTAATGTTATTTATGTTCTTGATTGACGTGGCGAGTGTAAGCCAACTATGTTCTTCCCCTTTTGTTATATATTACATGGGATGTTGTGATGATTGCCTAAACTTGCGACATTGCTTTCAATGCGGTTATGTCTCTAAGTCGTGCCTCGACACGTGGGAGCTATAGCCGCATCGAGGGCGTTACAACAACCATGTGATGACACATTGATATAGATCAAGATGATGGAGATCATGGTGTCATGCCGGTGACGAAGGAGATCATGACGATGCTTTGGAGATAGAGATCAAAGGCACAAGATGATGATGTCCATATCATGTCACATATTTTGATTACATGTGATGTTTATCTTTTATACATCTTACTTTGCTTAGTTATGACGGTAGCATTATAAGATGATCTCTCACTAAATTTCAAGATAAAAGTGTTCTCCCTGAGTATGCACCGTTGCCAAAGTTCGTCGTGCCCAGACACCACGTGATGATCGGGTGTGATAAGCTCTACGTCTATCTATAACGGGTGCAAGCCAGTTTTGCACACGTAGAATACTCAGGTTAAACTTGACGAGCCTAGCATATGCAGATATGGCCTCGGAACACTGAGACCGAAAGGTCGAGCGTGAATCATATAGTATATATGATCAACACAATGATGTTCACCATTGAAAACTACTCCATTTCACGTGATGATCGGTTATGGTTTAGTTGATTTGGATCACATGATCACTTAGATGATTAGAGAGATGTCTATCTAAGTGGGAGTTCTTAAGTAATATAATTAATTGAACTTTAATTTATCATGAACTTAGTCCTGGTAGTATTAGCATATCTATGTTGTAGATCAATAGCTCGCGTTTAGCTCCTCTGTTTTATTTTTGATATGTTCCTAGAGAAAACTAAGTTGAAAGATGTTAGTAGCAATGATGCAGATTGGATCCGTGATATGAGGATTATCCTCATTGTTGCACAGAAGAATTATGTCCCTGATGCACCGCTAGGTGACAGACCTATTGCAGGAGCAGATGCAGACGTTATGAACGTTTGGCTAGCTCAATATGATGACTACTTGATAGTTTAGTGCACCATGCTTAACAGCTTAGAATCGGGACTTCAACAACATTTTGAACGTCATTGATCATATGAGATGTTCCAGGAGTTGAAGTTAATATTTCAAGCAAATACCCGAGTTGAGAGATATGAAGTCTCCAACAAGTTCTATAGCTAAAAGATGGAGGAGAATAGCTCAAGGAGTGAGCATGTGCTCAGATTGTCTAGGTACTACAATCACTTGAATCAAGTGGGAGTTAATCTTCCAAATAAAATAGTGATTGACAGAATTCTCTAGTCACCATCACCAAGTTAGTAGAACTTCATGATGAACTATAGTATGCAAGGGATGACGAAAACGATTCCCGAGCTTTTCATGATGATGAAATCAATGAAGGTAGCAATCAAGAAAGAGCATCAAGTGTTGATGATTAACAAGACCACTAGTTTCAAGAAAAGGGCAAAGGGAAAGAAAGGGAACTTCAAGAAGAACGGCAAGCAAGTTGCTGCTCAAGTGAAGAAGCCCAAGTTTGGACCTAAGCCTGAGACCAAGTGCTTCTACTGCAAAGGGACTGGTCACTATAAGTGGAACTGCCCCAAGTATTTGGCGGATAAGAAGGATGGCAAAGTGAACAATGTTGTATTTGATATACATGCTATTGATGTGTACTTTACTAGTGTTTATAGCAACCCCTCGGTATTTGATACTGGTTCAGTCGCTAAGAGTAGTAACTGAAACGGGAGTTGCAGAATGAACAACGACTAGTTAAGGGTGAAGTGACGATGTGTGTTGGAAGTGGTTCCAAGATTGATATGATCATCATCGCACACTCCCTATACTTTCGGGATTAGTCTTAACCTAAATAAATGTTATTTGGCGTTTGCGTTGAGCATGAATATGATTTGATCATGTTTATTGCAATACGGTTATTCATTTAAAATCATAGAATAATTGTTGTTCTGTTTACATGAATAAAACCTTCTATGGTTATACACCCAATGAAATTGGTTTGTTGGATCTCGATCGTAGTGATACACATATTCATAATACTGAAGCCAAAAGATGCAAAGTTAATAATGATAGTGCAACTTATTTGTGGCACTACCGTTTGGGTCATACTGGTATAAAGCGCATGAAGAAACTCCATGCTGATGGGCTTTTGGAATCACTTGATTATGAATCAGTTGATGCTTTCGAACCATGCCTCATCGGCAAGATGACTAAGAGTCCGTTCTCCGAAACAATGGAGCGAGCAACAAACTTGTTGGAAATGATACATACTGATGTATGCAGTCCAATGAGTGTTGAGGCTCGTGGTGGGTATCGTTATTTTCTGACCTTCACAGATGATTTGAGAAGATATGGGTATATCTACTTGAAGAAACATAAGTATGAAACATTTGAAAAGTTCAAAGAATTTCAGAGTGAAGTGGAAAATCATCGTAACAAGAAAATAAAGTTACTACGATCTGATCGCAGAGGCGAATATTTGAGTTACGAGTTTGGTCTTCAATTAAAACAATGTTGAATAGTTTCACAAACTCATGCCACCTGGAACACCACAGTGTAATGGTGTGTCCGAATGTCATAACCGTACTTTATTTGATATAGTGCAATCTATGATGTCTCTTACCAATTTACCACTATCGTTTTGGGGTTATGCATTAGAGACATCTGCATTCACATTAAAAAGGGCAGAATCTAAATCCGTTGAGACGACACGGTATGAACTATGGTTTAGCAAGAAACCTAAGTTGTCGTTTCTTAAAGTTTGGGGTTGCGATGCTTATGTGAAAAAGTTTCATCTTGATAAGCTCAAACCCAATCGGAGAAATGTGTCTTCATAGGATACCCAAAAGAGACAGTTGGGTACACCTTCTATCACAGATCTGAAGGCAAGACTTTTGTTGCTAAGAATGGATCCTTTCTAGAGAAGGAGTTTCTCTCGAAAGAAGTGAGTGGGAGGAAAGTAGAACTTGATGAGGTAACTATACCTGCTACCTTATTGGAAAGTAGTTCATCACAGAAATCTGTTTTTGTGACTCCTAGACCAATTAGTGAGGAAGCTAATGATGATGATCATGTAACTTCAGATCAAGTTACTACCGAACCTCGTAGGTCAATCAGAGTGAGATCCGCACTAGAGTGGTACGGTAATCCTGTTCTGGAGGTCATGTTGCTTGACCATAACGAACCTACGAACTATGAGGAAGCGATGATGAGCCCAAATTCCGCAAAATGGTTTAAGGCCATGAAATCTGAGATGGGATCCATGTATGAGAACAAACTATGGACTTTGGTTGACTTGCCCAATGATCGGCAAGCCATTGAGAATAAATGGATCTTCAAGAGGAAGACAGACACTTATAGTAGTGTTACTATCTACAAAGCTCGAATTGTCGCAAAAATGTTTTCGACAAGTTCAAAGTGTTGACTACGATGAGATTTTCTCACTTGTAGAGATGCTTAAGTCTGTCCGAATCATGTTAGCAATTGCCACATTTGATGAAATCTGGCAAATGGATATCAAAACTGCATTCCTGAATGGATTTCTGGAAGAAGAGTTGTATATGATGCAACCAGAAGGTTTTAATGATCCAAAGGGTGCTAACAAAATCTGCAAGCTCCAGCGATCCATCTATGGACTGGTGCAAGCATCTCGGAGTTGGAATATATGCTTTGATGAGTTGATCAAAGCATATAGTTTTGTACAAACTTGCGGTGAAGTCTGTATTTACAAGAAAGTGAGTGGGAGCTCTGTAGCATTTCTGATATTATATGTGGATGACATATTGCTGATTGGAAATGATACAGAATTTCTGGATAGCATAAAATGATACTTGAATAAAAGTTTTTCAAAGAAAGACCTCGGTGAAGCTACTTAGATATTGAGCATCAAGATCTATAGAGATAGATCAAGACGCTTGATAAGTTTTTTCAATGAGTACATACCTTGACAAGATTTTGAAGTAGTTCAAAATGGAACAGTCAAAGAAGGAGTTCTCGCCTGTGTTGTAAGGTGTGAAGTTGAGTAAAACTCAAAACCAGACCACGACAGAAGATAGAGAGAGAATGAAAGTCATTCCCTATGCCTCAGCCATAGGTTCTATAAAGTATGCCATGCTGTGTACCAGGCCTATTGTATACAATGCCCTGAATTTGGCAAGGGAGTACAATAGTGATCTAGGGGTAGATCACTGGACATTGGTCAAAATTATCCTTAGTGGAATAAGGATATGTTTCTCGATTATGGAGGTGACAAAAGGTTCGTCGTAAAGGTTTACGTCGATGCAAGTTTTGACACTAATCCAGATGACTCTAAGTCTCAATCTGGATACATATTGAAAGTGGGAGCAATTAGCTAGAGTAGCTCCGTGCAGAGCATTGTTGACATAGAAATTTGCAAAATACATACGGATCTGAATGTGGCAGACCCGTTGACTAAACTTCCCTCACAAACAAAACATGATCACACCTTAGTACTCTTTGGGTATTAATCACATAGTGATGTGAACTAGATTATTGACTCTAGTAAACCCTTTGGGTCTTGGTCACATGATGATGTAAACTATTGATGTTAAATCACATGGCGATGTGAACTAGATTATTGACTCTAGTGCAAGTGGGAGACTGAAGGAAATATGCCCTAGAGGCAATAATATAGTTATTATTTATTTCCTTATTTCATGATAAATGTTTATTATCCATGCTAGAATTATATTAACCGAAAACATAATACATGTGTGAATACATAGACAAACATAGAGTCACTAGTATGTCTCTACTTGACTAGCTCGTTAATCAAAGATGGTTAAGTTTCCTAGCCATAGACAAAGAGTTGTCATTTGATTAACGGGATCACATCATTAGGAGAATGATGTGATTGACTTGACCCATTCCGTTAGCTTAGCACTTGATCGTTTAGTTTGTTGCTATTGCTTTCTTCATGACTTATACATGTTCCTATGACTATGAGATTATGCAACTCCCGTTTACCGGAGGAACACTTTGTGTGCTGCCAAATGTCACAACGTAACTGGGTGATTATAAAGGTTCTCTACAGGTGTCTCCGAAGGTACTTGTTGGGTTGGCGTATTTCATGATTAGGATTTGTCACTCCGATTGTCGGAGAGGTATCTCTGGGCCCACTCGGTAATACACATCACTTAAGCCTTGCAAGCATTGCAACTAATGAGTTAGTTGCGGGATGATGTGTTACGGAACGAGTAAAGAGACTTTCCGGTAACGAGATTGAACTAGGTATTGAGATACCGACGATCGAATCTCGGGCAAGTAACATACTGATTACAAAGGGAACAACGCATGTTGTTATGCGGTTTGACCGATAAAGATCTTCGTAGAATATGTAGTAGCCAATATGAGCATCCAGGTTCCGCTATTGGTTATTGACCGGAGACGTGTCTCGGTCATGTCTACATAGTTCTCAAACCCATAGGGTCCGCACGCTTAAAGTTCGATGACGGTTATATTATGAGTTTATGGTTTTTCATGTACCGAAGGTAGTTCGGAATCCCGGATGTGTTCATGGACATGACGAGGAGTCTCAAAATGTTCGAGACGTAAAGATCGATATATTGGATGACTATATTTGGATACCGGAATGGTTCTGGGTGAGATCGGGATAATACCGGAGCACCGGGAGGTTATCGGAACCCGCGGGAGGTATATGGACCTTAATGGGCTTTAGTGGAAAGGAGGGGAAAGGAGCAAGGGAGGGGGCGCCCCCCCCCAAGCCCAATCCAAATTGGGAGGTGGGCCGGCCCCCCCTTTCCTTCCTCCCTCCTTCCTCTTCCTTCCCTCTCCCTCTCCAAATAGGAAAATGAGGAGTCCTACTCCCGCTGGGAGTAGGACTCCCCCCTTGGGCGCGCTTCCTCCCCTTGGCCGGCCCTCTCCTCCCCTCCTTTATATACGAAGGAGAGAGGCACCCCATAGACACAACAATTGATCTCTTGGATCTTTTAGCCGTGTGCGGTGCCCCTCTCCACCATAGTCCACCTCGATAATATCGTAGCGGTGCTTAGGCGAAGCCCTGCAATGGTAGAACATCAACATCGTCACCGCACCGTTGTGATGACGGAACTTTCCCTCAAAGCTCGGCTGGATCGGAGTTTGAGGGACGTCATCGAGTTGAACGTGTGTAGAACTCGGAGGTGCCGTGCGTTCGGTACTTGATCGGTCGGGTCGTGAAGACGTACGACTACATCAACCGCGTTGTGCTAATGCTTCCGCTTTCGGTCTACAAGGGTACGTGGACACATTCTCCCCTCTCGTTGCTATGCATCACCATGATCTTGCGTGTGCATAGGTAAATTTTTGAAATTACTACATTCCCCAACATATGTCACCCACATAATATTAGAAATGCTGCAGAGCTCCCACTCACTTTCTTGTAAATACATGCTTCTCCAAAAGTCTGTATAAAACCATATTCTTTGATCACACTATCAAAGCATATATTCCAACTTCGAGAGGCTTGCATCAGTCCATAAATGGATCGCTGGAGCTTGCACACTTTGTTAGCACCTTTAAGATCGACAAAACCTTATGGTTGCATCATATACAACTCTTCTTTAAGATATCCATTAAGGAATGCAGCTTTGACATCCATTTGCCAAATTTCATAATCATAAAATGTGGCAATTTCTAATATGATTCGGACAGACTTAAGCATCGCTACGGGTGAGAAGGTCTCATCGTAGTCAACTCCTTGAACTTGTCGAAAACCTTTCGCAACAAGTCGAGCTTTGTAGATAGTAACATTACCGTCAGTGTCAGTCTTCTTCTTGAAGATCCATTTATTCTCTATGGCTTGCAGATCATCGGGCAAGTCAACCAAAGTCCATACTTTATTCTCATACATGGATCCCATCTCAGGTTTCATGTCCTCAAGCTATTTCTCGAAATATGGGCTCATCATCGCTTCCTAATAGTTCGTAGGTTCATCATGGTTAAGTAACATGACCTCCAGAACAGGATTACCATACCACTCTGGTGCGAATCATACTTTGGTTGACCTATGAGGTTCTGTAGTAACTTGATCTGAAGTTTCACGATCATCATCATTAACTTCCTCACTAATTGGTGTAGGAATCACTGGAACTGATTTCTGTGATGAACTACTTTCCAATTCGGGAGAAGGTACAATTACCTCATCAAGTTCTACTTTTCTCCCACTCACTTCTTTCGAGAGAAACTCCTTCTCTAGAAAGGATCCATTCTTAGCAACGAATATCTTGCCTTCGGATCTGTGATAGAAGGTGTACCCAACTGTCTCCTTTGGGTATCCTATCAAGACACATTTCTCCAATTTGGGTTCGAGCTTATCAGGTTGAAGCTTTTTCACATAAGCATCGCAGCCCCAAACTTTAAGAAACGACATCTTAGGTTTCTTGCCGAACCACAGTTCATATGGTGTCGTCTCAATGGATTTAGATGGTGCCCTATTTAACTTGGATGCAGCCGTCTCTAAAGCATAACCCCAAAATGATAGCGATAAATCAATAAGAGACATCATAGATCGCACCATATCTAATGAAGTACGGTTACGACGTTCAGACACACCATTATGCTGTGGTGTTCCAGGTGGCATGAGTTGGGAAACTATTCCACATTGTTTCAAATGAAGACCAAACTCATAACTCAAATATTCACCTCCACGATCAGATCGTAGAAACTTTATTTTCTTGTTACGATGATTTTCCACTTCACTCTGAAATTCTTTGAACTTTTCAAATGTTTTAGACTTATGTTTCATTAAGTAGATATACCCATATCTGCTAAAATCATCTATGAAGGTCAGAAAATAACGATACCCACCACGAGCCTCAACACTCATCGTACCACATACATCAGTATATATTATTTCCAATAAGTCAGTTGCTCGCTCCATTGTTCCGGAGAACGGAGTTTTAGTCATCTTGCCCATGAGGCATGGTTCGCAAGCATCAAGTGATTCCAAAAGTCCATCAACATGGAGTTTCTTCATGTGCTTTACACCAAGATGACCTAAACGACAATGCCACAAATAAGTTGCACTATCATTATTAACTTTGCATCTTTTGGCTTCAATATTATGAATATATGTATCACTACAATCAAGATTCAACAAAAATAGACCACTCATCAAGGGTGCATGACCATAAAAGATAATACTCATATAAATAGAACAACCATTATTCTCATATTTAAATGAATAACCGTCTCGCATCAAACAAGATCCAGATATAATGTTCATGCTCAACGCTGGCACCAAGTAACAATTATTTAGGTCTAAAACTAATCCCGGCGGTAGATGTAGAGGTAGCGTGCCGACGGCGATCACATCCACTTTGGAACCATTTCCCACGCGCATCGTCACCTCATCCTTAGCCAATCTTCGTTTAATCTGTAGCCCTTGTTTCGAGTTACAAATATGAGCAACAGAACCAGTATCAAATACCCAGGCACTACTAGGAGCATTAGTAAGGTACACATCAATAACATGTATATCAAATATACCTTTCACTTTGCCATCCTTCTTATCCGCCAAATACTTGGGGAAGTTCCGCTTCCAGTGACCAGTCCCTTTGCAGTAGAAGCACTCAGTTTCAGGCTTAGGTCCAGACTTAGGCTTCTTCCCTTGAGCAACAACTTGCTTGTTGTTCTTCTTGAAGTTCCCCTTCTTCCCTTTGCCCTTTTTATTGAAACTAGTGGTCTTGTTAACCATCAAACACTTGATGCTCCTTCTTGATTTCTACCTCCGGAGCCTTTAGCATTGCGAAGAGCTCAGGAATTGTCTTTTCCATCCCTTGCATATTATAGTTCATCACGAAGCCTTTATAGCTTGGTGGCAGCGATTGAAGAACTCTGTCAATGTCACTATCATCAGGAAGATTAACTACCAGCTGAGTCAAGTGGTTGTGGTACCCAGACATTCTGAGTATGTGTTCACTGACAGAACTATTCTCCTCCATTTTGCAGCTATAAAACTTGTTGGAGACTTCATATCTCTCAACTCGGGCATTTTCTTGAAATATTAACTTCAACTTCTGGAACATCCCATATGCCCCATGACGTTCAAAACGTCTTTGAAGTCCCGATTCTAAGCCGCAAAGCATGACACACTGAACTATCGAGTAGTCATCAACTTTGCTCTGCCAGAAGTTCATAACGTCTGGAGTTGCTCCTGCAATGGGTCTTGCACCTAGCGGTGCTTCCAGGACGTAATTCTTCTGTGCAGCAATGAGGATAATCCTCAAGTGACGGACCCAGTCCGTGTAGTTGCTACCATCATCTTTCAACTTACCTTTCTCTAGGAACGCATTAAAGTTCAAGGGAACGGTAGATGGGCCATTGATCTACAACAACATAGATATGCAAAAACTATCAGGTACTAAGTTCATGATAAATTAAAGTTCAATTAATCATATTACTAAAGAACTCCCACTTAGATAGATATCCCTCTAGTCATCTAAATGATCACGTGATCCATATCAACTAAACCATGTCCGATCATCACGTGAGATGGAGTAGTTTTCAATGGTGAACATCACTATGTTGATCATATCTACTATATGATTCATGTTCGACCTTTCGGTCTTAGTGTTTCGAGGCCATATCTGGATATGCTAGGCTCGTCAAGTTTAACCCGAGTATTCTGCATGTGCAAAACTGGTTTGCACCCATTGTATGTGAACGTAGAGCTTATCACACCCGATCATCACTTGGTGTCTCGGCACGACGAACTGTAGCAACGATGCATACTCAGGGAGAAAACTTATTCCTTGAAATTTAGTGAGAGATCATCTTATAAGCAAAATAAGATGCATAAAGGATAAACATCTCATGCAATCAAAATATGTGACATGATATGGCCATCATCATCTTGTGCCTTTGATCTCCATCTCCAAAGCACCGTCATGATCTCCATCGTCACCAGCTTGACACCTTGATCTCCATCGTAGCGTCGTTGTCGTCTCGCCAACTATTGCTTCTACAACTATCACTATCGCATAGTGATAAAGTAAAGCAATTACATGGCGATTGCATTCCATACAATAAAGCGACAACCATAAGGCTTCTGCCAGTTGCCGATAACTTTTACAAAACATGATCATTTCATACAACAATTTATATCTCATCACGTCTTGACCATGTCAGATCACAACATGCCCTGCAAAAACAAGTTAGATGTCCTCTACTTTGTTGTTGCAAGTTTTACGTGGCTGCTATGGGCTTCTAGCAAGAACGGTTCTCACCTACGCATCAAAACCACAACGATTTTTCATCAAGTGTGTTGTTTTAATCTTCATCAAGGACCGGCCGTAGTCATACTCGATTCAACTAAAGTTGGAGAAACAGACACCCGCCAACCACCTGTGTGCAAAGCACGTCGGTAGAACCAGACTCATAAACGCGGTCATGTAATGTCGGTCCGGGCCGCTTCATCCAACAATACCGCTGAATCAAAGTAAGATGTTGGTGGTAAGCAGTATGACTATTATCGCCCATAACTCTTTGTGTTCTACTCGTGCATATCATCTACGCATAGACCTGGCTCGGATGCCACTGTTGGGGAACGTAGCATGTAATTTCAAAATTTTCCTGCGATGACGCAAGATCTATCTAGGAGATGCATAGCAATGAGATGGGGAGTGTGACGCCCTGAGACCGATGTGTCAGGTGTCTTCCAGTTATTCGTTGTTGTTGCCTTGTCATTTTCTTGTGTGTTGCATCTTGCCATGTCATCATGTGCATTGCATCATCATGTTTTCGAAACTTGCATCCATCTCGGCCTTCTCGTTCTCTCCGTTGTCCGTTCTAAGCCCAGACACACTTGCACGCGCCCGCGGCATGTCCGAAATATTATTTTACAAGTAGACGGAAAATGTTCTCGGAATGAGTTGAAAGTTGACAAGCGGTGTTGTTATAGTGTAGATAGGCCGCCTGCCAAGTTTCATCGCATTCGGAGTTCGTTTGATGCCCCAACGCATAACTATAGCGGCAGTATAGCTGGTCTTTTCGTCGGACATTTTCGGTCTCCGGAAACCGTGCCGGGCGGCATCTCTCCCCTCTTCTCTCAGACCAACCCACTCTTCACAATCCACCGGACCCAACCTAACCTCTCTTGTCAGCCCGCGGCCCTCCTCACGCGCGCGTCCGAAAGTTGTCCCGAACCCGACCCAGACTGTTGCCACCGTTGTGTCCGGATCATCCCCAAACATCTACAAAACGTCTCCATTTTCTTATTTGGACCCCTAACTATTTTATTCGCGATCGTCCGATTACGATCGGAGGGACGGATTAGCCCCTACCCAGAATTCTTATTGCTATATATAGTCCAACCCCTAGACCAAACCCTAAAATTTAGGAGCCTTGTCCCATGGAGCCGCCACCACTCATCCTGTCTCTTCCTCCTCGGGTTCCTCCCCGATCCAAAAGCCCCTCCTCGCTTTCACCACCACACCAACCAGATCCCCCCCTGCTCCCTGCCTCCTTCTCCCCGTTCCCGATGGCCACATCTCCGGCCAGAATGGGCCGTCCAGACCTCCACCGCCCGGATCCGGTGACTCTTGCCGCCGCCGCCAAGAACCTCGCCGGAGAACGACGCTCCGCCCTGGACCCGCTCGTTTCAGCCACCGCTGCCACTCTGAACCTTGCGCCCCGCTGCGACTGCTTCATTTGTCGAGAAGGAGCTCTCCCTCGTCGCTGCGTTGACCCCTCCCCATCCCGCCACTCGCTGGAGTCCTCAGCGCCGGTGTGCCCTGCTGCCTTGTTCCGTTCCCGGCCGCCAAGTCCCACGCCGCCGCCGCTCGTCTTCCTGTCGAGAAGAGGAGGAGGACGCCTCTGCTCGCTGCGTTGACCCTCTGCATCGGCCGCGTCCAGCCCCGATCCGCCAGCGCCTCGCCTCGATCTGGAGAGGCCCAGCTCCATCCCCCGTCAGGCCGCTCCTGCTGGCCTGCTTCCCCGGCCCAAGGCCCGCTGTGAGCAGCTCCCTCAGCCCCTCCTCTCTGTTCAGCCCAGCAGTGCACCAGATTCGGCCCAGTGTATATTTTTTCAGTTCAGCGATTTATCTTTTATCCAGAGCCGTCCAGTTTTACAGAAAAGCCCTTGTTGATCATGCATTTAATAATTGCACAACCGTGCATCAGATTAAAACAACTTATATATGTAAAGTGCTTAGAATTTTGTCTAGTTCCATAATATGCCACTTTCAATCATATTTAAAATGTCTAACATGTTGTTTGTTTAATTTTGCATAAATTCCATGCTAAAATGCTTTATTTCATAACTAATTAACCGTAGCTCGAATTTAAATAAACTTTATATGTAAATGGGGTAGAAAAATGCCTAGTTTAACATGGTGGCCTCACTTTGCATGTTTAACAACTCTAAAATTGTGTTTAGGGCAGAACAGTACCAAAACCTAAAATATGCACATGAGGAGTTTCCGGACTTGTTGTTTGTTGTTCCGGCCTCATTTAAACTTGCCTATATAGGTAGTTTTCATTTGCTTCACCATCTTGCCATGTTTAAAAACATTTAATATTGTTGGGTCCATAAACAAGATCGAACTAAATAAGTCACGTGGTGTTTCGTCAATATGCAACGGAGTTGCATATTGAGCTCCATTTAATTTGTAGGATTGTTTGTGCATTTTGCCATGCCATGCCTCATTAAACCGGACATGCATCATACTTGTTTGTGCATCATGCCATGTTCATGTGTTGGTTGTTTACTATGTTGTGTGCTTCTTTCCGGTGTTGCTTCTTCGGGTTGGTTCCGGTTACGTCGCGTTTGTGAGGATTCGTGTGACTCCGCCCGTTTGTCTTCTTCATGGACTCGTTCTTCTTCCTTGCGGGATTTCAGGCAAGATGACCATACCCTCGATCACTTCTATCTTTTCTTATGCCTATGCTACGATACCTACCACTTGCTTATCATGCCTCCCATATTGCCATGTTCAGCCTCTAACCCACCTTGTCCTAGCAAACCGTTGTTTGGCTATGTTACCGCTTTTGCTCAGCCCCTCTTATAGCATTGTTAGTTGCAGGTGAAGATGAAGTTTGTTCCTTGTTGGAACATGTTTATTGTTGGGATATCACAATATCTCTTATTTAATTAATGCACCTATATACTTGGTAAAGGGTGGAAGGCTCGGCCTTATGCCTGGTGTTTTGTTCCACTCTTGCCGCCCTAGTTTCCGTTATATCGGTGTTATGTTCCCGGATTTTGCATTCCTTACGTGGCTGGGTGATAATGGGAACCCCTTGACAGTTCGTCTTGAATAAAACTCCTCCAGCAAGGCCCAACATTGGTTTTACCATTCACCACCTAGCCTTTTCTTTTCCCTTGGGTTTCCGGAGCCCAAGGGTCATCTTTATTAAACCCCCAGGCTAGTGCTCCTCTGAGTGTTGGTCCAACCTGTCAACCGCCGGTGGCCACTAGGGGCAACTCTGGGCTGGCCTACCGGAAGTTTGGACAATCCGGTGTGCCCTGAGAACGAGATATGTGCAGCTCCTATCGGGATTTGTCGGCACAGCGGGTGGCTTTGCTGGTCTTGTTTTACCTTGTCGAAATGTCTTGTAACCGGGATTCCGAGTATGATCGGGTCTTCCTGGGAGAAGGAATATCCTTCGTTGACCATGAGAGCTTGTGATGGGCTAAGTTGGGACACCCCTGCAGGGATTTGAACTTTCGAAAGCCGTGCCCGCGGTTATGGGCAGATGGGAATTTGTTAATGTCCGGTTGTAGAGAACTTGAAACTTGACCTTAATTAAAATACATCAACCGCGTGTGTAACCGTGATGGTCTCTTTTCGGCGGTGTCCGGGAAGTGAACACGGTGTTGGAGTTATGCTTGACGTAAGTAGTTTTGGATCACTTCTTGATCATACTTTCTCAATCGTGCTTTGCCTTCTCTTCTCGCTCTCATTTGCGTATGTTAGCCACCAAATATGCTAGTCGCTTGCTGCAGCCCCACCTCATACCTTTTACCTCTCCCATAAGCTTAAATAGTCTTGATCGCGAGGGTGTGAGATTGCTGAGTCCCTGTGGCTCACAGATACTTCCAAAACCAGTTTCTGGTGCCGATGAGACCGTGCAGGTGACGCAACCCAGCTCAAGGAGGAGCTTGTTGAAGATCGTGTTCGTAGTCTTGTTTCATTTCCAGTTGATCAGTAATGGCGCCCAGTTGGGGTCGATCGGGGACCTTGTCGCATTTGGGGTTGTTCTTTATTTTGGTTCCGTAGTCGGACCTTGATTGTATTTGGATGTTGTAATGCTATTCATGTATTATGTGAAGTGGCGATTGTAAGCCAACTATGTATCCCTTCCCTTATGTATTACATGGGTTGTGTGAAGATTACCTCACTTGCGACATTGCTTTCAATGCGGTTATGCCTCTAAGTCATGCTTCGACACGTGGGAGATATAGCCGCATCGAGGGCGTTACAGGGAGAGTGTGTCCACGTACCCTCGTAGACCGAAAGCGGAAGCGTTAGATTAATGCGGTTGATGTAGTCGAACGTCTTCACGATCCAACCGATCCAAATGCCGAACGTACGGCACCTCCGTGTTCAGCACACGTTCAGCTTGA
Organism: Triticum aestivum; assembly: GCF_018294505.1. Lineage (NCBI taxonomy): Eukaryota > Viridiplantae > Streptophyta > Magnoliopsida > Poales > Poaceae > Triticum > Triticum aestivum. Next base: position 81,018,080 of record NC_057806.1, on the reverse strand, counting down.
TGACGTCCCTCGAGCTATTGATCTAGTTGAGGGTCGAGGGAGAGTTCCGTCAGCACGACGGCGTGACGATGGTGTTGGTGATGTGATCCGCGCGGGCTTCGCCTAAGCACTACGACGCTATGACCGAAGGAGTAAACTGTGGAGGGGGGCACCGCACACGGCTAAGAGAACTATTGGTGTGCCTTTGGGGTACCCCTGCCCACGTATATAAAGGAGGGGGTAGAGAGGCCGGCGGCCAGGAAGGGCGCGCCATGGGGGGAGTCCTACTTGGACTCCTAGTACAAGTAGGATTCGGCCCCCCTTTTCCTTTCTTCCACTAGAGGGAATAGGAAGGAGAGGGAGAGGGAAAGGGAAGGGGTTCCGGTAACCCCTCGGTACTCCGGAAAAATACCCGAATCACTCGGAACCATTCCGATGTCCGAATATAACCTTCCAATATATGAATCTTACCTCTCGACCATTTCGAGACTCCTCGTCATGTCCGTGATCTCATCCGGGACTCCGAACAAACTTTGGTCACCAAAACACATAACTCATAATACAAATCGTCATTGAACGTTAAGTGTGCGGACCCTACGGGTTCAAGAACTATGTAGACATGACCAAGACACATCTGTGGTCAATAACCAATAGCGGAACCTGGATGCTCATATTGGCTCCTACATATTCCTCGAAAATCTTTATCAGTCAAACCGCATAACAACATACGTTATTCCCTTTGTCATTGGTATGTTACTTGCCCGAGATTCGATCGTCGGTATCATCATACTTAGTTCGATCTCATTACCGCAAGTCTCTTTACTCGTTCCGTAATGCATCATCCCGCAACTAACTCATTAGTCACATTGCTTGCAAGGCTTATAGTGATGTGCATTACCGAGAGGGCCCAGAGATACCTCTCCGATAGTCGGAGTGACAAATCATAATCTCGATCTATGCCAACTCAACAAACACCTTCGGATACACCTGTAGATCATATTTATAATCACCCAGTTATGTTGTGACGTTTGATAGCACACAAGGTGTTCCTTCGGTATTCGGGAGTTGCATAATCTCACAGTCAGAGGAATATGTATAAGTCATGAAGAAAACAATAGCAATAAAACTAAACGATCATTATGATAAGCTAACGTACGGGTCTTGTCCATCACATCATTCTCCAATGATGTGATCCCGTTTATCAAATGACAACACATGTCTAGTTAGGAAACTTAACCATCTTTGATTAACGAGCTAGTCAAGCAGAGGCATACTAGGGACACTCTGTTTTGTCTATGTATTCACACATGTACTAAGTTTCTGGTTAATACAATTCTAGCATGAATAATAAACATTTATCATGATATAAGGAAATATAAATAACAACTTTATTATTGCCTCTAGGGCATATTTCCTTCACTCTAATTCTTCTAGTTCTAATTCTAGTTGGTCCTAGTTGACTAATCAGAGCTAGACTAATCCTCTAATCCTCATAATTAAAAGCCCTCGTGTGGTTCTAATCATCTTCCTCTAATTCTCCGGCGACGATTAGCTCTAGACGGCGAGAGCTATCGGATCATGAAGGTTGTACGATTGCAACCAAGTAGAGAGGTCATGCTTTCGATCTTCGGATCGAGGGACTGATCGTGAGCGGTTCGCGGGATCGTTAATCGACAGTTCGAGGGAGTACAAGTACGATCTACACCGACACATTATTCTTCTGCTGCAACTTGGTGACGGTAACGATCATGATTCCTACCCGTTATGCATCTTCATATTGATCTTGAGTGTGCGTAGGCGCAGAATTTTTTGTTTTCTACCATGTTTCCCAACAACCACCAATTGGGCTCGCCGAGCGCATTACCATGAACAACCACTAATGCTACCAACCGCCGCGGGCCAGATCTGGGTAGGGGAGGCCCGAATCCCCCTCCAACAGCACTACCATAGCCATACCAAGAGAAGGCGGGCATGACCGGGCCGAGCTATTGCCACTGGTAAAATGTTGCAATCGGGATAGCCGTAGGTCAGAGTGGAAGGGTGGGCGGGAGCAGGATGAGGCGGATCACTGACGCAACCGCCGGTGACGGTGGAGGTGAAGGAGGGGCGAGGCGCCACATGAGCCGCAGGAGAAGCCTGCTAGGGGAGCAGTCGCCCCGGATATGCCACCAGGAGCCGTGAAGTTAGCTAGCAGGCCACCGAGAGACTCGTCGCTGGACCACCCAAGCGCGACATCGCTAGGGGAGGCACGAGCGAGCGCCACCATGCGAGGACACAGACCGCCCTATCACTAGGGGATGTGTCGGCAGCCCCACCACTAGGAGCTGGATGCAGGCTAGATCTGAGGGAGGAAGCCCGCGGCCCGCGCAAGGCGTAATGCGTGCGAGACGAGGTGCACGGGGTGGGTGGTGGCGGTGTTGGATGACAACGAAGCAAGGAGGGAGCTTGTGGTATGACGCCGCGCCGGAAGTCAAGGATTGATGGACGTAAGCACGACAAGTGCATGCAACGACAGACGAATGCGGCAAGCCGTCCGAGCGCCGGATTAACGCCTCACCGCCACCATCCTCGGAAGCTCCCCGGCTTACTCAGGTAGCAGCAAGGACATGGGCGCGAATGAGCGACGATGGCGGGTAGGTTTACGACCGCCACTCATATCGATCCTGCCGGAGCGACGCGGGGGCTTTTCGCAAGCGTTACAAAGGATCTCTTGGGTAAGGTTGGACGAAGGACGAGTGAACGGCGGAATTTTATGTCCTTTTTTAAGTAGGAGAGAATAGAGTGATAAGTAGGAGAGATTGGTAGAAAAAAATCTGCCATTTAGGCCCATCGTCGGCAGGCGAAACCACATATCTTAGTAGTTAGATTGTCCTCTGAGGAAAGAATACGAAACATTAAAAATCCTTTAAAAGGCTAATCATGCTGAAAAAAGGTAGCATGTTACGTTTTAGAAAAGTCACATGGCGCATCAATTCTTTTCAGAGAAAAGCCCATGCTGCGACCTATAGAAATTCATGTCGGGTATCACCAAGTGTGCGTGTCGAAGTTTGCCATGCTAATCACTCTGAAGATAGCCAGCATTGTTCCTCTTATCACTCTGAACATGGACTCATGCACTTAATGATGGAGGTAAGAGCATCTATAACCGGACCCTGTTAGAATAAATTCAAGGACCAAGCAATCACACGAGATACAACACCGAGATTTGTTAACAAAATTCACCGATATGGCTACATCCCCGAGGCATGACTACGGGCGCTCCTCCCCATGACACCGTCACAATACCGCACGCTGGCCGCCCGGGCGCCGGCACACGCCGCCAGCTCCCCCTGCGTGCCCGTGCTATTATGTTGGCATAGGCTACATCGTGTGTCTACCCTCGATATATATGAGAGGCCTAGGATACAAGTGTCCTACTTGGACACGACTGCATATCCTGTCTACACACCGTACGACTCCAAGTCCAACTGTAACCTAACTTGTACAATAATATTCGACACAACTCTAACAGACCCCTTAAACCCGTCTTATACATCTGGGCGGACCGTCCGGTCATTGTCCGGTCATGATTTTTTTGACCCAGACGGTCCCTTCAAACAGCCCTCAAATGCTCGGGCTGACCGGCATCCCCCATATCCAGCTCAAATATAAGGCAGATATGGGGCGCCTGGGCATGCCCGCCACGTTGGACCCGGTCCACACTGGCCCACCTGTCCACACATAAATTCCTTCCCATCCTCTCGCCGGACCAAACCTTAGCCACTTCACTCTCCTCCGCCACCCAAACTCATCTCCGGCTCCTTCCGGCCTTCTCCGGCGTGGCGGGAAGCGGATCCGAGTCCTTCACCTCCAGATCCGTCGACCCTGAGCTCATCCCGCGCGGCCTCGAGGAGGAGATGGCCGTCCGGCTTGCGCTCCGCCTCGCTCGGGAGGAGGCCCGTGGACGGCTGCGCTCGGACTCCATCCGTCGGGAATCCATTGGGTCCGCCCAAATGGGGCTAGGATCCGGCGCTAGGCCGGCCATAGCTGCCTCGCCGGAGGCCGTGCGGTCCGTCTGGCGTCCGCACGCGCTGACGGACGCGCAACCCCTCCGGTGGCGCGCCGAGCATCGGGACGCACCATGGGCCTCGTCCAACGAGGCCATGGCACGGCGTGCCCGCCATGCAAGGCACCGGGCGCGGGAGGCGACGGCAGCCCTGGCGGCAGCGGACGTCGGCGAGGCGGAGTCGCATTCTCCGGCGCCCCGTATGGCACATTAGTCCAGGCATCGCAACCGCATTGTGGTGGACGTCGGCGGCTCATCCCCGGACGGATCCATCATCGATCTGACGTCCACAAGCATCGTTCGGGTTCCGATCTCCGACGAGGAAGAGTAGGGCATGGAAGACGGCGGGGCCTTGAGTCCCGTGAGCCAGCTCATGTCCCATGCCCTACCCAACCTTGCCGGGGACCGGCCCAACACTCCGAGGAGCACAGTCGGCCGCCGGACATGGCCAGGGCGGAGCCAGGCAAGTGGGGAGCGGAACCGGACGAGCTCCACGTAGATTATGTTTCACGTTACATTTAATAATATGGATTTGAGGATCCGAATGTGGAATGCGTTTTTTAAAAGGTGACCGGTCACTGTTTGCAGACGCGTCTGGACGTGTCCGCGGGCGTTTGAGGGGTCAGATTTGCCAAGTCCGGCCTTAGATGCTCTAAGGCATGCAAATAGAGATTACCTTGGCAATTGTCTTGCTCACACTCCAATAATACCGGGCTTTGGCCCGGGCTGCCTCATTTTGTATTAATCAGAAGATATACAAACACCAAAATAACAAATTTCCAAAAAAAAAACAATATAACAAATTATTAAACTTCACCGGGAAAAAAAACTAGGAGTGAAGGTGAAGGATAGAAATAGAATATCAGTCAAACCACCTGATGCAATGTTAAGAAATTTCTGCCAAAAGATCATGTTGGATCGATCACCTCTCTTTCCTCCTTTGACCGCCCTACTACTTGTTTACATCTTGCATCTTCACCATGGCCATTAATTTTAGCACCGGCCTCCCCTCTTTAGGTTTGACTAGAAACGTAACTAACTGAATCTTGTGACAGAAAATCACTTTAGTTCCAACTACAGTTAACTGTTATGATGCTTAACAAGATCTCATTCATATCATATCCATCTTCTCCTAACGGTTCCCAAGGATGGTGCATCTTTACTTAAGTATATAATTGCACTTGTGGTCTACTACTCTTTACCTGGGGCGATCTCACTCACTTCAACTTTCTTGGTCCCCTCCCCGAAATCTATCTAATCTACTTATCTTTCTTTCTTTCTTTCTTTATCAATTTTGCCTGGTTTTTTTAGAACCAAATGCATTGTTACACCTAGAGTGGTGCAATATCATAAGCTCCGATTCAGATGGGAGGTAGTGGCAATGATGAAACCAAACAGACACAAAGTACAAACTTTCCTGTATATTATGGTAGGCTGCAACTTTCAGTCTGTCACACTATGGACCTTGACACATGGTGTCCATTGTTATCATCAGGAATCTGTCCATTGTTATGAGGGCATGCCTTGTACTAGCATTCTTCAAATTCCACATTTGCCCCTCTCTTTTCATTTCCTTTTTATTGCAAAGGCTTGGAGATAATCTGTACAGGTACATGTATGAGTAATACTATTTGGTCCATATTGTAGGCTGCGGTGAGATCTAGGATACTAGATTATTGCATTCAGCCAGATTGGCTCACAAGTCCCAAGGCCCCCCAATATTTTGTTGTTCTGCCCTACACAAGCAGCATCAAGCCATACATCTCTAGATCCATGAGCATATCTTGGAGATAAGCTCTGAACAAGTCCAGGGCTCATCAGTCATCCGGGCAGGAGCCCACAAAGCCAGCAAATGAGGGTGTCCTATGAGGGAGAAAGCAGTGACCTACACCATTCATGGAGACTGTACTGAGCAGCATTCCATGGCTCTGCATGCACAGAGGATGTGTCCATGTTGAGCATGGCAGCCATGCCCTACCCACTTTGCAGTGTCCAGCTCCAGCCATCCGTGGCTCATCAATCAGAATTGTCCTCCAAAAGGAGGACTGATCTGAGTTGGTTAACTATCCACTGTCATGCCATTATAGTACAGTGTGTGGTCAAGTGACAGGACCTTGGCATGCATCAATCGGTAGCCCTAAAAGTCAAAGTGAGATTTGGACCCCTCTCCCTGTCAATTTGTTCACTGCATTGTGCTTCTGCATGCTCTGGTTTGGCCTGGAGCATCACTGATTAATTCCTTCTGACTTCACCTACTACATACCTTGCTAGTTGTTGCAGCCAGATGAAAACTTAGAAGTCTGTGGTTGTGATTTACGAACTGTTTCGTTCTTAAATCGAATCAGTGTTTTTATTTTATTTTGGAGAAGATCGACCATGTGTTCGTGTCAAACGAGAGGCAAATGGCTACTTTGGAGAAGATCAACCATGTGTTCGTGTCAAACGAGTGGGATGAGGCGTATCCGACGTGTTTCCTCTCAGCTCTGGGCACTGCAGTCTCCGATCATTGCCCGTTAATGTTGGATATGAATGTCTCCATATGCACAAAAGAGGTTCAAGTTTGAGTCCTTCTCGACTCGTGCGGAGGTTTTTTTTGATGTGGTCAAGATGGCTTGGACTATGACTCCGGCGGCCTCTAATGACTACCTCACCTTACAAAGTAAGCTAAGGGCGACGGCACGGAGCCTGCAAAAGTGGAGTGATCGTTGGATTAGCAACGTGAAGCTTCAAATTGCCATTGCTATCGAGGTCATTAAGCAGCTGGATATTGCTATGGAGGCAAGGACGCTATCGGATGCAGAGAGGGATTTGCGCAAGTGTTTAAAGAGGAAGCTTTTGGGTTTGAGCTCGTTGGAGCGAACAATCGCTAGGCAGAGATCTAGAATGCTGCATCTGCGTGAGGGCGACGGGAACACGAGGTTGTTCCATCAACAAGCAAGTCATAGGCAAAGAAAGAATGTTTTGAGGACGGTCAAGTACAATGATCGATTATACGCCGGCCAGGATGAGGTGGCTTCGGCGGTGGATGCTTATTTTTGGTGCGGCATTTGGGGGGGTGCATGCCCTCGTGGATATGCGCTCAACCTGGATGTGCTGGGCCTTCCACGCCTAAACCTGGCGCATCTTGAGCGGCCGTTTACGGAGGAGGAGGTTGAAGGAGTGATCAAGTTAATGCCTCGGGATAAAGCGCCGGGTCCTGATGGTTTTACGGGCAGATTCTATGCTACTTGCTGGAGTATAATCAAGGAGGATTTCATGAGAGCGATGGGCTGCTTCTACAATGGTGACATGAGGGGTTTGGCGGCCATCAATAAGTCCTTGGTCTCTCTTTTGCCCAAGAAAGATGGTGCCCTGGAGGTGTGTGACTTCAGACCCATCAACCTTGTGCATGGGGAGTGAAGATTTTCGAGAAGGTGCTTGCGTGTAGACTCGTGGAAGATCTACCTAAACTGGTTGGTAATCACCAAAGTGCTTTCGTCAAGGGCAGATCTTTGCACGACAATTTCATGCTTGTGCAAAGCACGACAAGAAGGCTTCATGCTCTGAAGAACTCAGCGATTTTGCTTAAGCTGGACATATCGAAAGCTTTCGATTCGGTGCAATGGCCCTTCTTGGTTGAGGTGTTGCAGCATATGGGATTCGGGCCAAGGTGGAGGTCTTGGACTTGTGGAATCCTTTCAACCTATACCACAAAAGTAATGGTCAATGGTGCACCGGAAGGCACGATGTACAACTGCAAAGGGGATCCTATCTCCCCAATGCTTTTCATCCTAACTATGGAGCCGATGCAAAGGATGATGCAGCTGGCAGTGACCCGAGGGGTGATGGAACCTTTGGCGCGTGTGGGCATGGAGAAGCGACTACCAATCTTTGCGGATGACGTTGTTCTATTTGTCAAACCAAATATGGTGGATCTTGCAGCTTGCAAGTGTATATTGGAGGTTTTCGGCCAAGCATCGGGACTGAGGATCAACATGCAAAAATCGGCAGCTATTCCTATTAGATGCTCGGAGGACCAGATTACCATGGCATGTGCCGAGCTCCAGTGCCCCTTGGGATCCTTCCCAATCAAGTATTTGGGGCTGCCACTCTCATTAAGGAGGCCATCGGCGGCACAGTTGAAGTATTTGGTGGATCAAATGGCTAATAAGCTACCAAAATGGAGGGCATCGCTTATGCCAAAGAGTGGCAGACTAACCTTGGTCCAATCGGTGCTATGTGCCATGCCAATTCACGCTATGATGGCGCTAGATCTACCGATGAAAACAATTGCTGCAATGAAGAAGATTTGCAGAGGTTTCTTGTGGTGTAGACGAGCGGAGGCTAACGGTGGCAATTGTGCGGTGGCTTGGGATGTGGTGTGAAGGAAATATGCCCTAGAGGCAATAATAAAGTTATTATTTATTTCCTTATATCATGATAAATGTTTATTATTCATGCTAGAATTGTATTAACCGGAAACATAATACATGTGTGAATACATAGACAAACAAAGTGTCACTAGTATGCCTCTACTTGACTAGCTCGTTAATCAAAGATGGTTATGTTTACTAACCATGGACAAAGAGTTGTTATTTGATTAACGGGATCACATCATTAGGTGAATGATCTGATTGACATGACCCATTCCATTAGCTTAGCACCCGATCGTTTAGTATGTTGCTATTGCTTTCTTCATGACTTATACATGTTCCTATGACTATGAGATTATGCAACTCCCGTTTGCCGGAGGAACACTTTGTGTGCTACCAAACGTCACAACGTAACTGGGTGATTATAAAGATGCTCTACAGGTGTCTCCAAAGGTACATGTTGGGTTGGCGTATTTTGAGATTAGGATTTGTCACTCCGATTGTCGGAGAGGTATCTCTGGGCCCTCTCGGTAATGCACATCACATAAGCCTTGCAAGCATTGCAACTAATGAGTTAGTTGTGAGATGATGTATTACGGAACGAGTAAAGAGACTTGCCGGTAACGAGATTGAACTAGGTATTGAGATACCGACGATCGAATCTCGGGCAAGTAACATACCGATGACAAAGGGAACAACGTATGTTGTTATGCGGTCTGACCGATAAAAGATCTTCGTAGAATATGTAGGAACCAATATGAGAATCCAGGTTCCGCTATTGGTTATTGACCGGAGACGTGTCTCGGTCATGTCTACATTGTTCTCGAACCCGTAGGGTCCGCACGCTTAAGGTTTCGATGACAGTTATATTATGAGTTTATGCAGTTTGATGTAGCGAAGTTTGTTCGGAGTCCCGGATGTGATCACGGACATGACGAGGAGTCTCGAAATGGTCGAGACATAAAGATTGATATATTGGAAGCCTATATTTGGATATCGGAAGTGTTCCGGGTGAAATCGGGATTTTACCGGAGTACCGGGAGGTTACCGGAACCCCCCGGGAGGTATATGGGCCTTAGTAGGCTTTAGTGGAAGAGAGAAGAGGTGGCCAGGGCTGGGCCGCGCGCCCCTCCCCCCTAGTCCGAATAGGATAAGGAGAGGGGGGCGCCCCCCCTTCCTTCTCTTTCTCCTCTTTCCCCCTCCCGAATCCTATTCCAACTAGGAAAGGGGGGGAATCCTACTCCCGGTGGGAGTAGGACTCCTCCTGGCTCGCCCTCCTCCTGGCCGGTCGCACCCCCCCCCCCTTTGATCCTTTATATACGGGGGCAGGAGGCACCCCTTGACACACAAGTTGATCCACGTGATCATATTGTTAACCGTGTGCGGTGCCCCCTTCCACCATAGTCCTCGATAATATTGTAGCGGTGCTTAGGCGAAGCCCTGCGACGGTAGTACATCAAGATCGTCACCACGCCGTCGTGCTGACGGAGCTCTTCCCCGACACTTTGCTGGATTGGAGTCCGGGGATCGTCATCGAGCTGAACGTGTGCTAGAACTCGGAGGTGTCGTAGTATCGGTGCTTGATCGGTCGGGCCGTGAAGATGTACGACTACATCAACCGCGTTGTGCTAACGCTTCCGCTGTCGGTCTACAAGGGTACGTAGATCACACTCTCCCCTCTCGTTGCTATGCATCACCATGATCTTGCGTGTGCGTAGGAAAATTTTGAAATTACTACGTTCCCCAACAGTGGCATCCGAGACTAGGTTTTATGTGCTGATGTTATATGCACGAGTAGAACACAAGTGAGTTGTGGGCGATATAAGTCATACTGCTTACCAGCATGTCATACTTTGGTTCGGCGGTATTGTTGGACGAAGCGGCCCGGACCGACATTACGCGTACGCTTACGCGAGACCGGTTCTCCCGACGTGCTTTGCACAAAGGTGGCTAGCGGGTGACAGTTTCTCCAACTTTAGTTGAACCGAGTGTGGCTACGCCCGGTCCTTGCGAAGGTTAAAACAGCACCAACTTGACAAACTATCGTTGTGATTTTGATGCGTAGGTAAGATTGGTTCTTGCTTAAGCCCGTAGCAGCCACGTAAAACTTGCAACAACAAAGTAGAGGACGTCTAACTTGTTTTTGCAGGGCATGTTGTGATGTGATATGGTCAAGACATGATGCTAAATTTTATTGTATGAGATGATCATGTTTTGTAACCGAGTTATCGGCAACTGGCAGGAGCCATATGGTTGTCGCTTTATTGTATGCAATGCAATCGCGCTGTAATGCTTTACTTTATCACTAAGCGGTAGCGATAGTCGTGGAAGCATAAGATTGGCGAGACGACAACGATGCTACGATGGAGATCAAGGTGTCGCGCCGGTGACGATGGTGATCACGACGGTGCTTCGAAGATGGAGATCACAAGCACAAGATGATGATGGCCATATCATATCACTTATATTGATTGCATGTGATGTTTATCTTTTATGCATCTTATCTTGCTTTGATTGACGGTAGCATTATAAGATGATCTCTCACTAATTATCAAGAAGTGTTCTCCCTGAGTATGCACCGTTGCGAAAGTTCTTCGTGCTGAGACACCACGTGATGATCGGGTGTGATAGGCTCTACGTTCAAATACAACGGGTGCAAAACAGTTGCACACGCGGAATACTCAGGTTATACTTGACGAGCCAAGCATATACAGATATGGCCTCGGAACACGGAGACCGAAAGGTCGAGCGTGAATCATATAGTAGATATGATCAACATAGTGATGTTCACCAATGAAACTACTCCATCTCACGTGATGATCGGACATGGTTTAGTTGATTTGGATCACGTAATCACTTAGAGGATTAGAGGGATGTCTATCTAAGTGGGAGTTCTTTAAGTAATATGATTAATTGAACCTAAATTTATCATGAACTTAGTACCTGATAGTATCTTGCTTATTTATGTTTGATTGTAGATAGATGGCCCGTGTTGTTGTTCCGTTGAATTTTAATGCGTTCCTTGAGAAAGCAAAGTTGAAAGATGATGGTAGCAATTACACGGACTGGGTCCGTAACTTGAGGATTATCCTCATTGCTGCACAGAAGAATTACGTCCTGGAAGCACCGCTGGGTGCCAGGCCTGCTGCTGGAGCAACACCAGATGTTATGAACGTCTGGCAGAGCAAAGCTGATGACTACTCGATAGTTCAGTGTGCCATGCTTTACGGCTTAGAATCGGGACTTCAACGACGTTTTGAACGTCATGGAGCATATGAGATGTTCCAGGAGTTGAAGTTAATATTTCAAGCAAATGCCCGGATTGAGAGATATGAAGTCTCCAATAAGTTCTATAGCTGCAAGATGGAGGAGAACAGTTCTGTCAGTGAGCATATACTCAAAATGTCTGGGTATAATAATCACTTGATTCAATTGGGAGTTAATCTTCCAGATGATTGCGTCATTGACAGAATTCTCCAATCACTGCCACCAAGCTACAAGAGCTTCGTGATGAACTATAATATGCAAGGGATGAATAAGACTATTCCCGAGCTCTTCGCAATGCTGAAAGCTGCGGAGGTAGAAATCAAGAAGGAGCATCAAGTGTTGATGGTCAACAAGACCACTAGTTTCAAGAAAAAGGGCAAAGGGAAGAAGAAGGGGAACTTCAAAAAGAACAGCAAGCAAGTTGCTACTCAAGAGAAGAAACCCAAACCTGGACCTAAGCCTGAAACTGAGTGCTTCTACTGCAAGCAGACTGGTCACTGGAAGCGGAACTGCCCCAAGTATTTGGCGGATAAGAAGGATGGCAAGGTGAACAAAGGTATATGTGATATACATGTTATTGATGTGTACCTTACTAATGCTCGCAGTAGCACCTGGGTATTTGATACTGGTTCTGTTGCTAATATTTGCAACTCGAAACAGGGACTACGGATTAAGCGAAGATTGGCTAAGGACGAGGTGACGATGCGCGTGGGAAATGGTTCCAAAGTCGATGTGATCGCAGTCGGCACGCTACCTCTACATCTACCTTCGGGATTAGTATTAGACCTAAATAATTGTTATTTGGTGCCAGCGTTAAGCATGAACATTATATCTGGATCTTGTTTGATGCGAGACGGTTATTCATTTAAATCAGAGAATAATGGTTGTTCTATTTACATGAGTAATATCTTTTATGGTCATGCACCCTTAAAGAGTGGTCTATTCTTATTAAATCTCGATAGTAGTGACACACATATTCATAGTGTTGAAGCCAAAAGATGCAGAGTTGATAATGATAGTGCAACTTATTTGTGGCACTGCCGTTTGGGTCATATCGGTATAAAGCGCATGAAGAAACTCCATACTGATGGGCTTTTGGAACCACTTGATTATGAATCACTTGGTACTTGCGAACCGTGCCTTATGGGTAAGATGACAAAAACACCGTTCTCCGGTACTATGGAGAGAGCAACAGATTTGTTGGAAATCATACATACAGATGTATGTGGTCCGATGAATGTTGAGGCTCGTGGCGGATATCGTTATTTTCTCACCTTCACAGATGACTTAAGCAGATATGGGTATATCTACTTAATGAAACACAAGTCTGAAACGTTTGAAAAGTTCAAAGAATTTCAGAGTGAAGTTGAAAATCATCGTAACAAGAAAATAAAATTCCTACGATCTGATCGTGGAGGAGAATATTTGAGTTACGAGTTTGGTGTACATTTGAAACAATGTGGAATAGTTTCGCAACTCACGCCACCCGGAACACCACAGCGTAATGGTGTGTCCGAACGTCGTAATCGTACTTTACTAGATATGGTGCGATCTATGATGTCTCTTACTGATTTACCGCTATCGTTTTGGGGATACGCTCTAGAGACGGCCGCATTCACGTTAAATAGGGCACCATCAAAATCCGTTGAGACGACGCCTTATGAACTGTGGTTTGGCAAGAAACCAAAGTTGTCGTTTCTGAAAGTTTGGGGCTGCGATGCTTATGTGAAAAAGCTTCAACCTGATAAGCTCGAACCCAAATCGGAGAAATGTGTCTTCATAGGATATCCAAAGGAAACTATTGGATACACCTTCTATCACAGATCCGAAGGCAAGACTTTTGTTGCTAAATTCGGAAACTTTCTGGAGAAGGAGTTTCTCTCGAAAGAAGTGAGTGGGAGGAAAGTAGAACTTGACGAGGTAACTGTACCTACTCCCTTATTGGAAAGTAGTACATCACAGAAACCTGTTTCTGCGACACCTACACCAATTAGTGAGGAAGCTAATGATAATGATCATGAAACTTCAGAACAAGATACTACTGAACCTCGTAGATCAACCAGAGTGAGATCCGCGCCAGAGTGGTACGGTAATCCTGTTCTGGAAGTCATGCTACTAGATCATGATGAACCTACGAACTATGAAGAAGCGATGGTGAGCCCAGATTCCGCAAAATGGCTTGAAGCCATGAAATCTGAGATGGGATCCATGTATGAGAACAAAGTATGGACTTTGGTTGACTTGCCCAATGATCGGCAAGCAATTGAGAATAAATGGATCTTCAAGAAGAAGACTGACGCTGACGGTAATATTACTGTCTACAAAGCTCGACTTGTCGCAAAAGGTTTTCGGCAAGTTCAAGGGATTGACTACGATGAGACCTTCTCACCCGTAGCGATGCTTAAGTCTGTCCGAATCATGTTAGCAATTGCCGCATTTTATGATTATGAAATTTGGCAGATGGATGTCAAAACTGCATTCCTGAATGGATTTCTGGAAGAAGAGTTGTATATGATGCAACCAGAAGGTTTTGTCGATCCAAAGGGAGCTAACAAAGTGTGCAAGCTCCAGCGATCCATTTATGGACTGGTGCAAGCCTCTCGGAGTTGGAATAAACGCTTTGATAGTGTGATCAAAGCATTTGGTTTTATACAGACTTTTGGAGAAGCCTGTATTTACAAGAAAGTGAGTGGGAGCTCTGTAGCATTTCTGATATTATATGTGGATGACATATTACTAATTGGAAATGATATAGAATTTCTGGATAGCATAAAGGGATACTTGAATAAGAGTTTTTCAATGAAAGACCTCGGTGAAGCTGCTTACATATTAGGCATTAAGATCTATAGAGATAGATCAAGACGCTTAATTGGACTTTCACAAAGCACATACCTTGACAAAGTTTTGAAGAAGTTCAAAATGGATCAAGCAAAGAAAGGGTTCTTGCCTGTGTTACAAGGTGTGAAGTTGAGTAAGACTCAATGCCCGACCACTGCAGAAGATAGAGAGAAAATGAAAGATGTTCCCTATGCTTCAGCCATAGGCTCTATCATGTATGCAATGCTGTGTACCAGACCTGATGTGTGCCTTGCTATAAGTCTAGCAGGGAGGTACCAAAGTAATCCAGGAGTGGATCACTGGACAGCGGTCAAGAACATCCTGAAATACCTGAAAAGGACTAAGGATATGTTTCTCGTTTATGGAGGTGACAAAGAGCTCATCGTAAATGGTTACGTTGATGCGAGCTTTGACACTGATCCGGACGATTCTAAATCGCAAACCGGATACGTGTTTACATTAAACGGTGGAGCTGTCAGTTGGTGCAGTTCTAAACAAAGCGTCGTGGCGGGATCTACGTGTGAAGCGGAATACATAGCTGCTTCGGAAGCAGCAAATGAAGGAGTCTGGATGAAGGAGTTCATATCCGATCTAGGTGTCATACCTAGTGCATCGGGTCCAATGAAAATCTTTTGTGACAATACTGGTGCAATTGCCTTGGCAAAGGAATCCAGATTTCACAAGAGAACCAAGCACATCAAGAGACGCTTCAATTCCATCCGGGATCTAGTCCAGGTGGGAGACATAGAGATTTGCAAGATACATACGGATCTGAATGTAGCAGACCCGTTGACTAAGCCTCTTCCACGAGCAAAACATGATCAGCACCAAGGCTCCATGGGTGTTAGAATCATTACTGTGTAATCTAGATTATTGACTCTAGTGCAAGTGGGAGACTGAAGGAAATATGCCCTAGAGGCAATAATAAAGTTATTATTTATTTCCTTATATCATGATAAATGTTTATTATTCATGCTAGAATTGTATTAACCGGAAACATAATACATGTGTGAATACATAGACAAACAGAGTGTCACTAGTATGCCTCTACTTGACTAGCTCGTTAATCAAAGATGGTTATGTTTCCTAACCATGGACAAAGAGTTGTTATTTGATTAACGGGATCACATCATTAGGTGAATGATCTGATTGACATGACCCATTCCATTAGCTTAGCACCCGATCGTTTAGTATGTTGCTATTGCTTTCTTCATGACTTATACATGTTCCTATGACTATGAGATTATGCAACTCCCGTTTGCCGGAGGAACACTTTGTGTGCTACCAAACGTCACAACGTAACTGGGTGATTATAAAGGTGCTCTACAGGTGTCTCCAAAGGTACATGTTGGGTTGGCGTATTTCGAGATTAGGATTTGTCACTCCGATTGTCGGAGAGGTATCTCTGGGCCCTCTCGGTAATGCACATCACATAAGCCTTGCAAGCATTGCAACTAATGAGTTAGTTGTGAGATGATGTATTACGGAACGAGTAAAGAGACTTGCCGGTAACGAGATTGAACTAGGTATTGAGATACCGACGATCGAATCTCGGGCAAGTAACATACCGATGACAAAGGGAACAACGTATGTTGTTATGCGGTCTGACCGATAAAAGATCTTCGTAGAATATGTAGGAGCCAATATGAGCATCCAGGTTCCGCTATTGGTTATTGACCGGAGACGTGTCTCGGTCATGTCTACATTGTTCTCGAACCCGTAGGGTCCGCACGCTTAAGGTTTCGATGACAGTTATATTATGAGTTTATGCATTTTGATGTACCGAAGTTTGTTCGGAGTCCCGGATGTGATCACGGACATGACGAGGAGTCTCGAAATGGTCGAGACATAAAGATTGATATATTGGAAGCCTATATTTGGATATCGGAAGTGTTCCGGGTGAAATCGGGATTTTACCGGAGTACCGGGAGGTTACCGGAACCCCCCGGGAGGTATATGGGCCTTAGTGGGCTTTAGTGGAAGAGAGGAGAGGTGGCCAGGGCTGGGCCGCGCGCCCCTCCCCCCTAGTCCGAATAGGATAAGGAGAGGGGGGCGGCGCCCCCCCTTCCTTCTCTCTCTCCTCTTTCCCCCTCCCGAATCCTATTCCAACTAGGAAAGGGGGGAATCCTACTCCCGGTGGGAGTAGGACTCCTCCTGGCGCGCCCTCCTCCTGGCCGGCCGCACCCCCCCCCTTTGATCCTTTATATACGGGGGCAGGGGGCACCCCTAGACACACAAGTTGATCCACGTGATCATATTCTTAACCGTGTGCGGTGCCCCCTTCCACCATAGTCCTCGATAATATTGTAGCGGTGCTTAGGCGAAGCCCTGCGACGGTAGTACATCAAGATCGTCACCACGCCGTCGTGCTGACGGAACTCTTCCCCGACACTTTGCTGGATCGGAGTCCGGGGATCGTCATCGAGCTGAACATGTGCTAGAACTCGGAGGTGCCGTAGTTTCGGTGCTTGATCGGTCGGGCCGTGAAGACGTACGACTACATCAACCGCGTTGTGCTAACGCTTCCGCTGTCGGTCTACAAGGGTACGTAGATCACACTCTCCCCTCTCGTTGCTATGCTCACCATGATCTTGCGTGTGCGTAGGAAAATTTTGAAATTACTACGTTCCCCAACACGGTGTGCACACCGAAGTGGGCAGGTGGCCTTGGTTTGCCAAACTTGCGCTGGATGAACATAGCAATGCAAGCGAGATGGTCGTGGCTTGCGAGGACTGATGAGACGAGGCCATGGAGAGAGTTCAAGATCAAGGTCCCGGAAGAGTCAATGGGGCTTTGTACGGTGGCCATGAGGAGTGTGGCTAATTCTGGGCTCACGACACGTTTTTGGGAGGACCGCTGGCTTGATGGCAGCAGGATTCAGGAGGTTGCACCGCTCCTCTACAGCTTTGTTCCAAAGCGCATCAGAGACTCTCGGTTAGTGGGACATGCGGTGGAGAATGGGAGTTGGGCATTGGACGTTGGCCCGGACATAGGACATGCTGTGCTGCATGAGTTCTTTTTGATATGGCAACTAGTCTCAGCTTGGGAGCCTATGGTGGATGTGCCTGACAAGGTGGTTTGGTCGTGGGAGGCCACCGGACAGTTCTCCGTGAAATCTGCTTATGCGGCTGGCTTTTGGGGTCGAGAAGTAAGCGTGACAGTGGACCTAACTTGGAAATCACGTGCACCCTCATGGTGCAGGCTTTTCACGTGGTTGGCCCTCAGAGACCGATGTTGGACGTCGGACCGACTAGCGAGGCGAGGGTTGCCTCACCAAGACGCGTGCCCGTTTTGCGACCAGGAGGACGAAACCATTAACTACATTCTACTCACTTGCGTCTTTGCTAGGACTGCTTGGGCGAGGATCTGCAAGGCCTTGGGCAAACCGGATTGGACTCCCACTCAACAGGACAAGTTGGTGGATTGGGCTGTGGCCAAGCAAGGATTAGAAGGTATGAGCATCAAGGATCTTCGTACTATTATTACGCTAGTCTGGTGGGAGTTGTGGAAGCATAGAAATGGTATTATCTTTGATGGGGCGCGCCCTTGCTTGGAGTATCTACTAGGGAGAGTGAGGCAAGAGGGCCAACTGTGGGCATCGGCCGGACTAATGAAAGGGAACGTAACTCCCTTCTTTAGTAGGGTGGAGAGGTGGGAGACTAGTGAGGAGTAATATGTACTAAGGAACCGTGTAAGTGTAGTGGAGGCTTTCTTTGCTTTTCTTCTTTAATATATGATATGCACACTCGTGCATATTTGAGAATTTTTTTTCCCTGAATTTTATCAACTATAACTCGCTCACATGCTCATATGCCTGATGCTTGGAACTCAAAAGGAAGGAATCAACTGACCACCATGCCCATGACTTGCCAACTTGGCATGTGTATATATAGAATATTATACTTCCTCCCTAATCAAGGTTCATGCATAGTAGGAAGCATGTAGAGAAGTATCCAGTAAGATGTCATAAAAATATTATGATCTGTGCTTGTACGATCTCCTTTGCTATCTCATATATGGAAGATGCATGCATAGCAGTTAGTTTTTGCTAATTTAATCCATCCGAGTCAGCACAATAACAGAGCTTTTGTCACACTACTAATAGTCTAGTAGAGCTTCAGTTACACTCATTGTCACCTTGTTTACATGATGCAATAATTTTGTGATGTAGATGCCACATGGCATGGCATCTAGCTAGTGACATGAAGAAATATCCGGCAGGAAATCTTCCATCTTGCATGCATGATCCCCTCCTCTTGCAAGATGTGTCATCTGGAGTTTCACTACTCTGCATCAGAGTCTGGACAAACACACAAACTGTGCATGCATGTTCATGCATGGACCTTTCCAAGAGTCCAGTGAGAACAGTGCCCAGATTGGATTTTCTGAGGTTTCTTGAAGCAACCAATCTTGATTTGATCGTCAGTCCCAAAGGAAAAGTTAATCAAGAATCTAGATGTGTGCATGCATGTGTGGCTGCATTTTCCCTTGGCCCTACTGCGTGGAGAGCTAGTTGAACATCCATCATGTCACACATCAAACAATTATTCCTCATCTTATCTTTTGCTAACCAATCCACATGCATGCAGATTCCACAGAACATTTAACCCCGTTTTATGTACATCTGAACTAGGGTAATAAGGTTAGGCAATTCCAATCATAACATCCTCTTTACTTGCTCATGTACAATCAACTAGTCGTGTTCTTTCCTTGAATTTCCTTTTTCTTACTAGCAGTACCTCTTGTTCAGATGTCATCAGAGGTTAGTACAACAGTTTCTGAGAGATTAGTACAGATAAAGTTGTGTACAGATTGCAGAAGAATAGATGTATAAATCGAAGTGATAGCCTCCTTTGTCCAGCTATTGCTTTCAGTGATGGCCCCAAAACAGTTCTACATATACAACCAAAACGAAGGGTGTTTGTTAATAGAAATCCATAACTGCAGAAATGGATATGTATAGAATCCACGGCTCTGCTACACTACAAAATGCCGCTGACTGCCGGGCACTCTGTTTCTCCCCTAATTTCTTGGACGCCTAACTGTATCTACATGCAGTAAGTTACAGTTGAGCAATACACCAATACTTCTCCATTTTAATAACCGAAATAGTGGAGCATCCAAAGGTGGGCTTTCTTCATACTATTAAAATGCTGAACTATAGCACGTCTGGATAAACAAAATCAAAGCTAATATGAGAACCGTTATGCCATAGTTAAGTGGTTAGCATGACCGACCATCAGGGGTAGTGGCTTTAGTATAAAATAAACTGATGCAGTTGACATCATGTGATCCGCCGCTACCGGCAAGAGCTAGCAGTACCGGAGTTTGAATGGTTGAATCAGATCATAATCGTGCTGCAAATCTTAGTGGACAGTGCTTATTCAGCTTAATATTGATTCATGTACAATTGAGTAATGGCAATGATACTTAACTGAAATTTGCATTGAGGAGGGTTCCCCCCTTAGGAGAGAAAGGACTTCGTCAGGCTGACCCGTTGTCTCTAATGTTACTTATCACTAGTTAATTGTCCTGAATTGTAACACGGGCAAACATATTTTAGTTTTTTTTAGAATGGCAAACATATTTTAGTTTGTTTTTTAGAATGGCAAACATATTTTAGTGATCAATACCAATTACGAGTGCCTCAAAAGAGATGTCGCGAGTGCTTTTTTTCCTATGGCCTGTCCCACATCAATGTTGACGGCTAGAATCGTGTGGCAGAACATGAAGATGATGGGAAATGAACGATTTTTTTAGAAGAAGCCCACATAAATGATAAATTTCCTAAATTAATGTGATCCTTGCTTGATGTATTTAACTGCATTAATGCTATCCTCGCGCTATAGACAAAATAAATAAAAAATGATACTCTTCAGAATTAATGTGATCCTTCCATCGAATGCTAGATGATGCTTTTTATAAATTAATGGATGTTTTTTAGAGATTGAGTAGGACAAGGAAAGAAAAGTATCGGTTTGTTCAAATTATTTCAAGTTACTCCACATATGTTGGTGTTTGTTTTGTGCGGCATCAGTTGAGATTACCAAGAAAATCTACAGAAAACCAAGTGGGAATGGGGGCGTGGGCGAAAAAAACGAGGAAGGAGGTGGGACGAACCTACCAAGTCTCCTTTATGTGGATACTTCACGACTTTGAAACCACCATACTAACACCTGAGGACATGGTTATAATAAACAAGATCTTCCTTTATAATTTTGCACAATCATTTATTGATACCGCGACATCTTATGTTTGGGGCAAGTCCATGTATTTTTGGAGTAATTAGACTACCAACATTTTTAGACTTTGCATCTTGGATAGAAAGCAGCTAGGGTCGGATTCTTCCCTCCTCCTTGGGCTGGACAAACCCCTGCTTATGTCCCTCCCCAAATACATCGGTTAGGGCATCAACTAAGGTTAAGGTTTTCTTTGAATGCTCTTAGCCATAAGCGTGTATGTCGACAGGACCTCTACACTACACATCATCAGAACCTTAATTTGTTCTCAAGTAATTCATCTTATATTCACAATTCACATTGCATGTCTTAAGTTCCTGATTGTTCTTCATTTGCATGTAGGGGTTGACTCGTGACCAGGTTGACCATGTTTTTAGTATCATAAATAATCATATTGGAGTGGATTTAGTGTTTTCTGAGTTTGTAGTGTCTAGTGTCCGGTCTAGTTGGATCGTCAAAAATCTCATACACCAAAAGATGATAATGTACTCTCCTAGAAAGATTTCACACCCCAGCGCGGAACAAGGAATTCCTCGCTCTAGCCTTTAGCGAAAATGAAGCAACCACTGCTAGAAGTGCAACTTTAATGGTCGACCACTAGCACAACTCATTGGCACATGTGATTATTTTAAACTTTATAAGAAGTTGAATTTGGCATGTTTTTAAAATAATAAACTATTTTTATAATACACTTAAATAAAATTATATATTCGTACTCATCCGAATAAATAAATTATTTAGCTCACAAGATTTGGTCAAGTGTAAACCTAGAACTTCAAAGTATTTCAAACGGAGGGAGTACTAAATAGAATATTCACGATACTAGTAAAACTTATTTAGCAAGATCACAAAATAATGTAAGAACATATTTTCCATATATATAACTTAATTTCCGTACCAACAATGAAATTATTATATTTTATAAAAATGCTCATGGCTATGAAAAGAAATGGCTCACGTATTTTAAATGAGAGGTTCATGTGGATAAGAAAAAAGTTAATGTTTTAAAAAATGTGACTCTAAAAATAAGTTATTGTTCATTCTAAAATTTTATTTATTTATCATTGAAATAAAGTGCTAAATATATGGAAATAGAGATGAAATCACAGATTTGGTGGTACGCTTTGTAAAGGTCACCCCCACCTTCCCAGGCTGTGACAAGTAACTAAAAATATTCCCTTTTTTGTAGATTCATTTATTAAAAATGTTTTACCTATTAAACTATGTGTCCAAATTGTGAACCATTTTCATCGTTAATTTCTCATGTCGAGATCTTTGAAACTAGATCCAGTGTTAATAAGTTTTGACGAAATTATTTTTACGGAATAAACCAGGCCCGAAGCATTGTTTTCTTCCCCAGTTTTTTCCTTTTCTGAGAGCACAACTTTGCCACTCACGGAAGCAAACTTGTGCCTCCACAAGACGCAAATATGTGCCCCTTGCGGAAGAAAAAAAACATGTTTTTTCCTTTCCAAGAGGCATAGCTCGCGGAAGCAAATCTGTGACTCCACGAGAAGCAAATTCATACCTCTCGCGAAAGAATAATATGTGTTTTTTCCTTTTTGAAATAGAGGCACAACTCATGAAACCAACGTGTTGGTCCATGAGAAGCAACTATGTGCCTCTCGCAAGGAAAAATATTTTTCCCTTTTCTAAGAGGCAGTGCCTCTCAGGGAAGCATACATGTGCCTCCACGAGAAGCAAATATGTGTCTCTCACTAAAGAAAAAAATTGCATGTTTTCCTTTCCAAGAGGCACGGTTCCGCCTCTCGCGGAAGAAAAAAACACCTTTTTCGCGTTTTTTTAAATTTTCTCCAAAACCTAGGCAAAATTGGGCAAAACAAAAAATTCAAAAAAACGCCGGAAAAACCCATCTAAAACCCAAAAACTCATATAAAAAAATAAAATCCCGACAGAGCGCCAAGCACGCGACACGTGACAGTGAATGAGAGCAAAAAGTGACCCTTGCGAGGTTCCCACAAGGGGTACCCCTTATTAGTTGCTCCTAGATAGAAAACAGAAATAAGGGAAACAATTGTTGTAGGCCCAAGCTATATCTGTGCTTCAGGCGGAGGCATACACGGTGGAAATGCCGACCCATTAACTTAGGTGCTCGTTTGTTACCTCAGTTTGCCTGCTCGCTTCCACCTACGGGTTCTGTTCGGGTTTTTTCTGATTTTTTATTTTTCTTTCATTTTTTCTTTCGGTTTTCTTTTGTTTCTTCCTCAATTTTCTACGCCTTTCTGTTTTCTTTGTTTCTTTTATGATTTTATTTATTTATTTCACAGTTTGACAGGTTTTTTATTTCCTTCTCTCTTTGTGTTTTTCTTTCTTTTCGATTTTCAGTGGGTTCTTTTTTTCTTTTATTTATTGAATTGGTTTCTTCTGTTTTATTCAACGCATATTATTGGTGTCTTCAGTAAATATTCAACATTTTTCGTATACACCAGATTTATTTATATATACACGTTTAACATATTCAAATACATAATTAACATTTTTGAAAACTTATATCTTATGTCCACATTTTTCATACAATGTCTTTTTGGTATATATATATATAATACATTTTTGTGATATATATTAACATTTTTCGATTGCAAGATCAATATTTTTAATATGAGGTCCACATTTTCTATATACACAATTATCAGTTTTTAAATGCTTGATTAACATTTTTCAAAAATATATATTAATATTCTTTGAATACATAATCAGTATTTATTTACATTTTAACATTTTTCAAATACAATATTAATATTTTTGAATAGATGGTCAACATTTTTTAATACACATTTAACAATTTTATAAGTTTGATTAATTAATTCTAAAAGTTGTTTAACCTATTTTCAAATTCTAGATTATATTTTTCTAATACGGACCAACTCTTTTCACACACTTTGTATATTTTTGTATACATGAGAAACATTTTTTAAATACATATATAACATTTTTCAAACACTTTGTTAACACTTTTTACAAAATTTTATGTAATGTATATTTTGTAATATATTCATTTTGCATATTTGGTAGTATAAATAAGGAAAATAATAGAAAATAAATTTATTTGAGAAATAAAAAATATATGTATGAAAAAATAGAAAATAATAATAGAAAAAAGGAACGTGAAAAAAGTAAAATAAATGACCTTATGGCCTCCAACGCATCTGGCCCGGCCCATATCTCGCTGCCATTAACGGGAGGCTACCAGGGTGCTCCATATTGAGCCGGCCCATCTCAGCGCCGACCAGAGGCTACAGACCATATTCTCGTTTCTTTAACTTTTTTGTTTTCTTTTAATTTATTTATATTTCTAGATATTCTATATTAAAAAAGGTTCTGTATGATAACATTTAAAAAATGTTAATCACACATTCGATATTTATAAAAACATGTTTATCATGTATACAAAAAAATGCAATGTGAAATGTGTATAGAAAAATATTAACCATGTACCTGACAATGTTAATCCAAGCATTTAAAAAAGTTAAACAAGTGTTAGAAAAAAATGTTAAACTTGTATTTAAAAAAGCATATTTCGAGCTAACCTACAGCAAGTGATAGCGAGCGAAGCAATCGAACCTAGCCTAATAGGCCGGTTCATATGCTCACACCCTTCAGCGAGAGCTCCTTCAGTCTCGTTAAGGGTGTTCTCTAGTCACAGAACTCCGTCTCGCCTCTGGTGAGCGCGCTAATGGGCCAGCCCATACCTGTACAAAGGAGTTTTTTTGTTTTTCACTGTTCACAATGTTTTCTCTCGTTTTTTATTTGGTTCTCTCTATTTATTTTTTATTACCGTTTTTTATTATTCTTTTTTTTCCGACAAATGCCTATATTTGTTGTCCACATGTGTACATTTTTGCAACCATATTCTCATACATGATTAATATTTTTCAAATACATGATTGATATATTTTCAAATGTAATAAATATTGAACCTTTTTCCTATAGATAGAAAACATTTTTATACCCATTTAACAATTTTTAAATACATGGTGAGCATTTTTTAATATATGTTTTTAGAATTCGTGTTAAACATTTTTCAAATGCATGTTAAAAACCTTTTTTGAATGATACAAAACATTTATTTAAACTATGCAAACATCTGTTTTACATTATAGACATTTTAAAGATGTCCTGAACATAATTTTTAAACGATTGATTTTTTTAAATGTGACACATATTTTTGGAATGCTAAGAAAAAAATTGAATTTTTTTACATTGAATAAGATATTGCAAAAATATCGTGTACATTTTTATGAAAAATCTGAATACTTATCTGTGTTTATATTTTAAAATATTAATAAAAAATAACGTACAAAACTATACATATACGTGCATGATTAACTAAATATTAATTAAAAATTGAACAAAAACTATACGTGTATGTAAGTATGAATTGTGGAAATTGAAGGGGACAAGAGATAACCTATTTTTACCTCAAGTTCGTATCCATCGACAAGCTAATCCACATGAAGGGGGTGGGTATAACCACGAAAGCTCACAATATTCTCCTTGAGATATTACCACAAAGTTGATTCCCAACTACTGTAGTTAGCTTCTGTCACACCCTAGCTAGTCATGCATTAGAGTGTTGCATCATGTTTACTCTTTCATCAGAAACTTGAAATGGGGATCTGTGAAACCCTCAGAATCATTTTGAAAATGACCAAATAAAAATTTCTCCAAAAGGGTCCAAGAAAATGCTCATGATGCTCTCTGAAAATATTGGACAGAGATAAAAATCAAACCAATATTTTTAATAGCTCATAGGTATTTATTTTGGGCATTTGGAATTAATGCATAAATATTTGCTTTGGAAATATATTAATTATATATATTAATATATGTCCAAATATTATGCCATTTATAAAGGAGCTCTGGAATAATATATCTAGCCCCTGCAAAAATTGGCATAAGTTAAATAAATGATTTAATATATTATTTAAATCAAAACAAATGTCAGAAATTAGAAAACAGAAAAATAAATAACAGGAGGAGCTTACCTGGGCTCCCCCCCTGTGCGGCCAGCCAGCTGGCCGGCCCAGCAAGCCAGCCCAGCCCACCACCGCCGTCGTCCTCCTGGCGCCAGTCGGCCAGGCGTGTGGCCGGCGCGCGCGCACGGCCGGAGCGCCACGCCACCAGCTCGTCTGCCTGCCTCCCCCCCCCCCGCCAGCGCGACGCCGCGGCGCTTCTTCTCGGTGCCGCCCCGATCCTCTGGCCTTATCCCCCCCCCTCTCTCCCGTGCTGCTCCCTCTCTCTCTCTCACGGCCGAACACCACCGTCGCCGCCGTTCGCCATAGCAGCCGTCTCCGGCCACCCCTCGCTCCCCCGACTAGCTCAGAAGCTCCGCCACGACCCCCTCTTCCTCCACACCGCTCCACTGGTCTCCGGAAGCCCTGCATTGCCGCCTACATCGCCGTTCCCCTCTTCGGCCACCGGAGGTCATCGCCGTCGATTCGCTGCACTCCGGCCGTCCCCGAGCCCGCTAACCGTCCCTACAGCTCCGCGGTGAGCCACTGGTTCGATTCCCCCTTGCCCTGTCGTCCCTAGCCTTCTGTAGCTGCCGCCCCCTTGAGCTCCGAAGCTCGACGCCGCCGGCGATGTCGCCGTCGTGGCCACGGTCACCGTAGCACCCAACCGAGCACACTATCGTGCTCCACACCTCACTAGGAGCACGCAGCACGCACCAACGCCTCCCCAAACACCCTGTAACGCCGATTCCGACCGCACCCGAACTCCAGCGGCCGCAGCCGAGCTCGCCGCCGTCGATTCCGGCCACCCCAGGCCCAGCCACGGCCACCGTCCGACGCGCCGTCGAGCTAGCTATCCAACGCACCTAGCCGCACGCCGTTTGGAGCACCACAGAGGAAACCCGAGGCCCCTGTACGCCGCGGACCTCGCCGGCGACTAACCGCCGGCGGGTTTGACTTGTCCGACCTGAGGTTTGACCCCCCAGGGTCACTGACGCGTGGGCCCCATCGGCCGGGTGGTCAGTTAGTGCTAATTACCGTTAGTCAACCCCCCCTGACACTGACAGTGGGCCCCAGCGCCACTAACCCCTAATTAGGATTAATTTAATTCTGTTAAACCCCCCTGTCACTGACGTGTGGCCCCCACACGTCAGGTTTGACCCCAGCCAGCCGCAGTTGACCACTGACGTCATGCTGACGTCATGCTGGCGCAATAATTATATTTCTGGATTTAATTTAAATCAGGAAATTCCAGAATATTATTTAAACTTCAAAAATTCATAACTTTTATTCTGTAACCCCAAATTGGACAAATTATATATGAAAAATGATCAGAAAAATCCAATCTATCCATCTGTACTATTTTCATGCATGATCAAACAAGTTAAATTGATGTTTTAAGAAGAACAAGGAAAAGCATTTTAAAAGGCCATGTTTGAGTTTGAAATTTGAATCTTTGATTCAAATTTGTTCAAACCCTTCTGGTTTTAGTTGCATTAGCCCAACACACTCATTTTGCCATGTTTCATGCATGCATCATATTGTTGCACATTGTTTGGTGATGGTTGTGTATCGGTGTCCTTGCGACAGGTTCTGCCTCCGAGGAGTACCGTGATTACCCTAACGAAGAATCGTATCAGTGCATCGAACCATCAGGCAAGCAACCAACCATTTGATCATATCGATACAATCCCATGTTCTCGCTCCTGCTCTCTTTTACTGCATTAAGACAACGCGCTTCAAACTGTTGTGTGCTACGGTAGTTGAACCCATTTCCTCTGCATGACCTGTCATTGCCACAGTAACTAGATGAAACCCACTAGCATGTGTAGGAGTTGATTGAGCCATATGTATGTGTTGTTCCTACCTTGCTATGCCTGCTATGCTTAGAGTCGTGTCAGGTCTGGTTCATCTGGGTGATGGGCTAGAGTGAAATGATTATGTCGGTAATGGGAGTGGTGTGGTGAACACGATTTGGTAAAGGTATCGATGAGAGGCCATGTAGGAGTACATGGTGGGTTGTTTCATTGAAGCCGACCTTAAGCACTGAGATCTGTATGTGTGATTTAAGAATCAACTACTACCATGCATTGGGCCCGAAACCAATGGACCCTCTCGGCTTCTTATTCACCCTAGTTCTCCGTCCAGGAGTTGCAACTAGTTTCTGGTGTTTGTAGCCTACTGGAGGCCGTGGACAGCGCTGACCGTAGGGGTGGGCTGTGATGCGGTAGGTACGTGGCCGGGTGTACCGAATACCCGTTAGGTATCTCGGGAACCCTGTTCACATCGTTCGGGGCCGTATGGGAAACCTCGGCCGGACTCCCTGCGGATGGAACCTGGATAGGCGATAAACCTGGACTGGAGGCTTAGGTGATTAGGTAGGTCGTGGCCGACACCCACGTTGGGCTTCCGCTTGAAGGTTGCCGAGTACATGTCGTGTAAACGACGGTAAGTGGTGAGAGCGTGTATGAAGAAGTACACCCTGCAGGGTTAACATGATCTATTCGAATAGCCGCGTCCGCGGTAAAGGACTACTTGGTTGCCTATACAGTTCATAGACAAGTAAATGGAAACTACTAAAAGCCTCAAGACAAGTGTGAGTGCCGAGGATGGCCCTTCCGTAGGAAGACGGAGGTGGATCCTCGGTAGTGTATTGAAGTGGTGAGTAGTGGACTCGTGTACGCAAAACCATTTCAAGTTGGAGTATCGTAGGATAGTCTAGCCAAGAGTCAAAGCTGGCTTGCTGCAATAACTCCACCAACCCTTCTTGATAATATGCATGTATGTAGGATCTGATGTAAGTCTTGCTGAGTACCCTTGTACTCATGTTGCTATAATTTACATTTTTACAGAAGACGCTGCAATCCCTTCTGATGGGTTCTATGTAGACGTTGACATCAACGAGTAGGCTAAAGGCCCAGGTGGTGATCCTGAGCTTGTGAAGGACCACGTAGTATAGCTAGGCTTTCCAAGCCTCTTTTATTTTACTAGTTGTCTGTACTCAGACAAGTTACTTCCGCTGCTGGTTTGTATGACTGTATGACTTGTATGTTGGGTCGTGAGACCCGTACCTTTGTGTATGTTATGTATGGCTCCCTGAGCCTTAAATAAAGTACTTGTGTCGTAGAGTCATGTTGTGATGCTTCGTTGTATTTGCACATATCGAGCATATTGTGTGTATGATTGAAATGCTTGGTATGTGTGGGATCTGACTATCTAGTTGTTTATCTTTAGTAGCCTCTCTTACCGGGAAATGTCTCCTAGTGTTACCGCTGAGCCATGGTAGCTTTCTACTGCTCTGGAACACTTAGGCTGGCCGGCATGTGTCCTTCTTCGTTCCTGTGTCTGTCCCTTCGGGGAAATGTCACGCTTTGAGTACCGGAGTCCTGTTAGCCCGCTACAGCCCGGTTTACCGGAGTCCTGCTAGCCCAGCGCTACAGCCCGGACCCACTTGCTGATGACCGACACGTTCGAAGCTGGGTCATGGATGCCTGTCCCTGTAAGTCCGTGCCACTTTGGTTTACGACTAGTCATGTCAGCCCGGGCTCCTTATCATATGGATGCTAGCGACACTATCATATACGTGAGCCAAAAGGCGCAAACGGTCCCGGGCAAAGGTAAGGCGACACCCGTGGGGATACCGTGCGTGAGGCCGCAAAGTGATATGAGGTGTTACCGGCTAGATCGATGTGACATCGAGTCGGGGTCCTGACAGCGTTGGTATCAGAGCCGGACTGCCTGTAGGTTCTCCAAGCCAAACTGGTCGATGTTGAGTCTAGAAATTCTTTAGTTATATGTAGGGGAATTGTTTGTGGGTTGGAACGTAAGGCTCTTTTTACTCCTTATCTAATGACATTCTGATCTGAGTCGGTCCATTCTTCCACCGGGGGTTAAGGAATTAGGATCTATTCTCTCTATCAGGATCACGTGTTACTAATCAGTAGTACCTTATAAGTTTGATGGATACAAGCCTAGTTCAGTTCTACTACCACATTATGTTGTTAGATGGTCTCAGAACTTTGATATGATGATGTTGAGTGTGTATGTAATCCTTTGTCAAATGTCTCAAAATCCTTCTTGAGCATTTACAGCTGTTATGCTGCCGAAATTTTGCTAGAAATTCTAATGCCTTTGCATTATGATTGTGCTTTCAGATGGCCACTCGCGACCTCAATCAAGTGGTTCGCCTGACTCGATGCCTAGATGTACCCGGCCATACTGCCAAGTTGGTCAGGGTAATGATTGAGGCTGGATACCGCTGGTATCCTGAGTACACGGTCGAAGAGCAATTTCGGGACTTCAATCAAAGCCAGTATCTCTGCACTGTCAGGATATTTCCATCTTATCCTGGATCCACCTAGCCCCTTCACTGCTCCTATGGACTCGGGGTTACTATTGAGATGGCTGTGCAGGACGCCGCCTACTCTATGATGACCATCATGCGAGTCAGATCTGGTCTATTTCGGGACTCTGATTTCCGGTATATGCCAGGATCACTTCCGGGAGCACAAGGTTATCTCCAGGCTATCTATGCTGACCCCACCCAGGAGGATTCACGGACTCGCACCACTGCTGAGATGCTCGAGGATAAGGACCGTGAAAATCGGGCCTTAAGGTTAGAGCTCTTCAATACCCGTGCTGACCACTGGGCTACTTTGACTCGGTTTGCACCGGCGGTGCAAGCTGGATATTCGGATATGCGCGATCTCTATCCTGTGAGATCTGCTCTGCCAGACGTGATGGGTTGGCGTGATGTAGGAGGCATCACCCCACCTCGCGGTCCCCGCAGGCCACCGTCTGTTGGTCCAAGGCCTCATACTAGCCCCTATGGTCCACAGGCTCCGCGAGATCGTCTGTTTCCGGATGATCATGTTGAGCTTCCAGGCTATGGAGGTGACTTCTACGAGGACTACTACGGATCGGTCTGAGTTAGCGGTAGTATCACTAGTTCGCACTAGCTGTGTCGTCTATCGTCCTGCATGACTCGTGGGATATGACCTAGTTTGTACTCTTTCCGGAGGTGTAGAAAAATAATGTATAGGAGCTCGGGATGCCTCCGATGAGATGTAATCCTCTTTTCACCGTAATAGTACTTTGTTTGGTCTTGTACTAAACCCTGTATGGTGTGTATGACGATGGAATAAAAGAAGCAGTTTCTGTATCTACCATGTCATACGGATGATCATCTTGCATTCCGAGTTATTCCTTACATTTTGTATCCTATGTCGGAATTTTATCATCCTGACTAAATCTTTGTCTTGTTTACCTAGGATGGTCAACACGCGCACTAACCCTGCTCCTCAAGAGCAGGCCGAAGGCAGTGAAGTCAGGGAT
Source organism: Triticum aestivum (assembly GCF_018294505.1). NCBI lineage: Eukaryota > Viridiplantae > Streptophyta > Magnoliopsida > Poales > Poaceae > Triticum > Triticum aestivum. Next base: position 80,987,053 of record NC_057806.1, on the reverse strand, counting down.
GCAAATCTGCCTCATCCTCCTTCCCTAGCCGAGGTTATGATGGAAGCTGAGAGAAACAAGCGGGAGACCAACCGTTTGTTGGAGCGTATTGAACAGAATACAGCACACCATCAGAGGACTAACGTGGTGTCACTCAGTGATTTTATCAAATTGCATCCACCCACGTTCCACCACTCCGTCGAGCCTCTCGATGCTGATGACTGGCTTCGCAGTATCGCTCACAAACTGCGTTCCACGCTGGTAGCGGAGGCTGACAAGGTCACCTTTGCTGCATATCATCTTGAAGGCCCCGCCAGTCTATGGTGGGAGAATTATGGAGCTATGCGCCCGGCGGGCCATGTCACTACTTGGGCTGAATTCAGTGAGGCTTTCCGTGAACATCACATTCCGGAAGGTCTCATGGACCGTAAACGTGAAGAATTTTGCAATTTCACCCAAGGCCGACTCTCTGTGGATGTTTACAGCAGGGAGTTTGGTAATCTCGCCCGATATGCAACTGAGGAAGTGTCTACTGATGCCAAGAAGCAAGCAAGGTTCCGTAAGGGCCTTAGTCCTGAGCTTCGCCGCGACCTCCATCTGCATGAGTGCACATCTTTTCAGAAACTTGTCAACAAAGCCATCAGTGCTGAAACTGGTCAGACTGACTATGACGCAACACGCAAGCATGGCCGTGACATGGGTTCCTCATCCGGTGCTGGTCCCCAGAAGCGCCGCGTGTGGGTACCCAACACCGTCCTGCCACCCAGGTTCACACCGAGGCCATCCTTCCAGGCGCCTCGCCCTGTTCAACAGTCTGCACCGGCCAAGCCCTATGGGGGTCCAACTAACAATGCTCCTCCACGTACCAGTTCCGTGACTTGTTTCAAGTGTGGGGAATCTGGTCACTATATGCATGAGTGTCCCCAGACCAACCCCAACTAGTCTGCTAAAGCTGTTGGCCGTGGCAAGCCGACAGGGAAAGTGTTCCACGCCAAACCGGTCACCGCTTCACGTGGCCATGTCAACTGTATCTCTGCCGAAGAAGCTCAAGAGGATCCCAACGTCGTTCTCGGCACGCTTCTTGTTAATTGCCACTCGGCATCTGTTCTTTTCGATACAGGAGCCTCTCATTCTTTTATATCCGAAAATTATGCTCGTTTGCATAACGTTGCATTCTGTGACATGCCATCCACTATGGAAATTTCTACTCCTGGTTCTAGATGGCAGACCTCTAGGGTAAGTTATGGAAATGAAATCCAAGTCGACAGACTTGTTTTTCTCGCATCTTTGATAGCCCTTAAATCTTCAGATATTAATATCATTCTGGGTATGGACTGGATGTCAGCTCATCAAGCCAAGATTGATTGCTTCTCTAGGACTGTTCAACTCACCCATCCTTCGGGGAAGATAGTCAATGTCTTGACCCGAATAGCCAAGCGACAATTATATTCTCTTAACGCCAGCCCTTTGCCAGACCTTGAGGACATTCCGGTAGTCCGTGACTTCCCGGATGTCTTTCCAGAGGAATTGCCAGGTGTTCCACCTGACAGAGATGTTGAGTTCGTAATAGACCTCATTCCAGGAACCGTTCCGATTGCTAGAAGACCTTATAAGATGGCACCCTTAGAACTAGCCGAGCTTAAGAAACAACTCGATGAGTCCTTGAAAAAGGGTTTCATCCGACCTAGCTCATCTCCGTGGGCTTGCCCCGTCCTATTCGTCAAGAAGAAGGATGGTACGGACCGGATGGTTGTAGATTACCGACCTGTCAATTTGGTCACAATCAAGAACAAATATCCGCTTCCCAGGATCAACGACCTGTATGATCAGCTCGCTGGATCCTCAGTCTTCTCCAAGATGGATTTGAGGTTGGGCTACCATCAAATCAAAATCAGAAACGGGGACATTCCTAAAACGGCCTTTGTTACTCGTTATGGCCAATACGAGTACACCGTCATGTCCTTCGGTTTAACCAACGCTCCAGCCACCTTTTCTCGGTTAATGAACTCAATCTTCATGGAGTATTTGGATAAATTCGTCGTTGTTTACCTCGATGATATACTCATCTACTCCAAGAACGAGGAGGAACATGCCGAACATCTAAGGCTAGTGTTGAAGAAACTTCGAGAGCATCGCCTTTATGCCAAATTTTCTAAATGTGAATTCTGGTTGTCAGAAGTGACCTATCTGGGTCATGTAATATCTGGTAAAGGTATTGCTGTTAACCCTGAGCGAGTTCAAGCCGTCCTTAATTGGACTCCACCTGAATCGGTCAAGCAAGTTCGGAGTTTTCTAGGCTTAGCGAGCTATTGTCGTCGCTTTGTCGAGAACTTCTCCAAGGTTGCTAAACCTCTAACCGAACTCCTCAAGAAAGATAAGAAGTTCGAGTGGACTCCACAATGTGAGCACAGCTTTCAGGAACTGAAAAGACGCCTGACTTCTGCTCCCGTACTGGTACCGCCAGACTTCTCCAAGGACTTTGTTATCTACTGCGACGCCTCGCGACAAGGACTAGGTTGCATTCTCATGCAAGATCGACACGTAATTGCCTACGCTTCATGGCAATTGCACCCACATGAGGAGAATTATCCTACTCATGATCTAGAGCTTGCAGCCGTAGTCTATGCACTTAAGACCTGGCGACATTACCTCCTCGGTAATCGTTGCGAAATATTCACTGATCACCAAAGTCTGAAGTACATCTTCACCCAACCGGATCTGAATCTCAGGCAAAGACGTTGGGTTGAGTTGATCACAGACTTCGACTTAGGAATAACCTACACCCCAGGAAAAGCCAACGTCATGGCTGATGCGCTAAGTCGTAAATCTTATTGTAACAACCTGATGTTACAACAAAGTCAACCGCTTCTCCATGAGGAATTTCGGAAGCTTAACCTTCACATTGTTCCTCAAGGTTTTCTTTCCACCTTGGTGGCAAAACCTACCCTTACGGATCAGATTATCAAAGCACAGAAGGTAGATCCGGGAATCTCCCGCATCAAGAGAAACATTCAGAAAGGAATTGCGAATTGCTTCTCCATTAATGATCAAGGGGTCGTATACTTCGGGAATCGATTAGTGGTTCCCAAAGTGCGAAACCTGAGGCGTTTGATCCTTAAGGAAGCTCATGAATCTCCTCTCACCATTCATCCCGGTAGTACTAAGATGTATCAGGACCTACGCCAGAGGTTCTGGTGGACTAGGATGAAAAGAGAAATTGCTCAGTTTATTGCAAATTGCGACGTCTGTCGTCGTGTAAAAGCAGAGCATCAACGGCCTGCTGGCACCCTTCAACCCTTAGCTATTCCTGAATGGAAATGGGATAAAATTGGTATGGATTTCATTACCGGTTTTCCCAGGACCAAGAGAGGGAATAATGCTATTTTCGTCGTGGTCGATCGTCTTTCCAAAGTAGCCCATTTCTTACCTGTTCGTGAGAGTATAACCACTAGTCAGCTGGCAGACTTATACATCTCCCGTATAGTGTCTCTCCATGGTGTTCCTTTGGAAATTAACTCGGATCGAGGAAGTCTTTTCACCTCTCGATTTTGGGAAAGTTTCCAAAATGCTATGGGGACTCGTCTCTCCTTTAGCACCGCTTTCCACCCTCAGTCGAGTGGTCAAGTGGAACGCGTCAACCAAATTCTAGAAGACATGCTTCGAGCCTCTGTTATCTCTTTCGGAATGGACTGGGAGAAGTGCCTTCCATTTGCCGAATTCGCTTACAACAACAGCTATCAATCTAGCTTGGGTAAAGCCCCTTTTGAAGTTCTCTATGGACGACGGTGTCGAACACCCCTTAACTGGTCAGAGACCGGGGAAAGACAATTCTTTGGCCCGGACATGATTCAGGAAGCAGAAGAACAAGTTCGCATCGTTCATGAAAAGTTGAAAACAGCCCAATCTCGTCAAAAGAGTCAATATGACCGAAAACATAAGGCTATGACTTTCGAGATTGACGAGAAGGCTTATCTTCGGGTCACCCCTCTGAAGGGAACCCATCGTTTCGGTATCAAAGGCAAATTGGCTCCTCGTTACATTGGACCTTTTCGCATTCTCGCCAAACGAGGAGAAGTTGCCTACCAGTTGGAACTACCTCCGCACCTCTCCAGAGTCCACGATGTCTTCCACGTTTCTCAACTCAGGCGTTGCTTCTCGGATCCTATCCGTGAAGTGGACCACGAAACGCTTGATCTCCAAGATAATCTTACATATCGAGAGTACCCCATTCGTATCCTCGATCAGGCCGAACGTTCCACTCGACGTCATAACATCAAGTTTCTCAAAGTTCAATGGTCGCACCATTCTGAGGATGAAGCAACTTGGGAAAGGGAGGATCGTCTTCGACTCGAGTATCCCGCCTTCTTCCCGGAGGAACCCAAATCTCGGGACGAGATTCTTTTGAGTGGGGGTGAGTTGTCACACCCTAGCTAGTCATGCATTAGAGTGTTGCATCATGTTTACTCTTTCATCAGAAACTTGAAATGGGGATCTGTGAAACCCTCAGAATCATTTTGAAAATGACCAAATAAAAATTTCTCCAAAAGGGTCCAAGAAAATGCTCATGATGCTCTCTGAAAATATTGGACAGAGATAAAAATCAAACCAATATTTTTAATAGCTCATAGGTATTTATTTTGGGCATTTGGAATTAATGCATAAATATTTGCTTTGGAAATATATTAATTATATATATTAATATATGTCCAAATATTATGCCATTTATAAAGGAGCTCTGGAATAATATATCTAGCCCCTGCAAAAATTGGCATAAGTTAAATAAATGATTTAATATATTATTTAAATCAAAACAAATGTCAGAAATTAGAAAACAGAAAAATAAATAACAGGAGGAGCTTACCTGGGCTCCCCCCTGTGCGGCCAGCCAGCTGGCCGGCCCAGCAAGCCAGCCCAGCCCACCACCGCCGTCGTCCTCCTGGCGCCAGTCGGCCAGGCGTGTGGCCGGCGCGCGCGCACGGCCGGAGCGCCACGCCACCAGCTCGTCTGCCTGCCTCCCCCCACCGCCAGCGCGACGCCGCGGCGCTTCTTCTCGGTGCCGCCCCGATCCTCTGGCCTTATCCCCCCCCTCTCTCCCGTGCTGCTCCCTCTCTCTCTCTCACGGCCGAACACCACCGTCGCCGCCGTTCGCCATAGCAGCCGTCTCCGGCCACCCCTCGCTCCCCCGACTAGCTCAGAAGCTCCGCCACGACCCCCTCTTCCTCCACACCGCTCCACTGGTCTCCGGAAGCCCTGCATCGCCGCCTACGTCGCCGTTCCCCTCTTCGGCCACCGGAGGTCATCGCCGTCGATTCGCTGCACTCCGGCCGTCCCCGAGCCCGCTAACCGTCCCTGCAGCTCTGCGGTGAGCCACTGGTTCGATTCCCCCTTGCCCTGTCGTCCCTAGCCTTCTGTAGCTGCCGCCCCCTTGAGCTCCGAAGCTCGACGCCGCCGGCGATGTCGCCGTCGTGGCCACGGTCACCGTAGCACCCAACCGAGCACACTATCGTGCTCCACACCTCACTAGGAGCACGCAGCATGCACCAACGCCTCCCCAAACACCCTGTAACGCCGATTCCGACCGCACCCGAACTCCGGCAGCCGCAGCCGAGCTCGCCGCCGTCGATTCCGGCCACCCCAGGCCCAGCCACGGCCACCGTCCGACGCGCCGTCGAGCTAGCTATCCAACGCACCTAGCCGCACGCCGTTTGGAGCACCACAGAGGAAACCCGAGGCCCCTGTACGCCGCGGACCTCGTCGGCGACTAACCGCCGGCGGGTTTGACTTGTCCGACCTGAGGTTTGACCCCCCAGGGTCACTGACGCGTGGGCCCCATCGGCCGGGTGGTCAGTTAGTGCTAATTACCGTTAGTCAACCCCCCCCCCTGACACTGACAGTGGGCCCCAGCGCCACTAACCCCTAATTAGGATTAATTTAATTCTGTTAAACCCCCCCTGTCACTGACGTGTGGCCCCCACACGTCAGGTTTGACCCCAGCCAGCCGCAGTTGACCACTGACGTCATGCTGACGTCATGCTGGCGCAATAATTATATTTCTGGATTTAATTTAAATCAGGAAATTCCAGAATATTATTTAAACTTCAAAAATTCATAACTTTTATTCTGTAACCCCAAATTGGACAAATTATATATGAAAAATGATCAGAAAAATCCAATCTATCCATCTGTACTATTTTCATGCATGATCAAACAAGTTAAATTGATGTTTTAAGCAGAACAAGGAAAAGCATTTTAAAAGGCCATGTTTGAGTTTGAAATTTGAATCTTTGATTCAAATTTGTTCAAACCCTTCTGGTTTTAGTTGCATTAGCCCAACACACTCATTTTGCCATGTTTCATGCATGCATCATATTGTTGCACATTGTTTGGTGATGGTTGTGTATCGGTGTCCTTGCGACAGGTTCTGCCTCCGAGGAGTACCGTGATTACCCTAACGAAGAATCGTATCAGTGCATCGAACCATCAGGCAAGAAACCAACCATTTGATCATATCGATACAATCCCATGTTCTCGCTCCTGCTCTCTTTTACTGCATTAAGACAACGCGCTTCAAACTGTTGTGTGCTACGGTAGTTGAACCCATTTCCTCTGCATGACCTGTCATTGCCACAGTAACTAGATGAAACCCACTAGCATGTGTAGGAGTTGATTGAGCCATATGTATGTGTTGTTCCTACCTTGCTATGCCTGCTATGCTTAGAGTCGTGTCAGGTCTGGTTCATCTGGGTGATGGGCTAGAGTGAAATGATTATGTCGGTAATGGGAGTGGTGTGGTGAACACGATTTGGTAAAGGTATCGATGAGAGGCCATGTAGGAGTACATGGTGGGTTGTTTCATTGAAGCCGACCTTAAGCACTGAGATCTGTATGTGTGATTTAAGAATCAGCTACTACCATGCATTGGGCCCGAAACCAATGGACCCTCTCGGCTTCTTATTCACCCTAGTTCTCCGTCCAGGAGTTGCAACTAGTTTCTGGTGTTTGTAGCCTATTGGAGGCCGTGGACAGCGCTGACCGTAGGGGTGGGCTGTGATGCGGTAGGTACGTGGCCGGGTGTACCGAATACCCGTTAGGTATCTCGGGAACCCTGTTCACATCGTTCGGGGCCGTATGGGAAACCTCGGCCGGACTCCCTGCGGATGGAACCTGGATAGGCGATAAACCTGGACTGGAGGCTTAGGTGATTAGGTAGGTCGTGGCCGACACCCACGTTGGGCTTCCGCTTGAAGGTTGCCGAGTACATGTCGTGTAAACGACGGTAAGTGGTGAGAGCGTGTATGAAGAAGTACACCCTGCAGGGTTAACATGATCTATTCGAATAGCCGCGTCCGCGGTAAAGGACTACTTGGTTGCCTATACAGTTCATAGACAAGTAAATGGAAACTACTAAAAGCCTCAAGACAAGTGTGAGTGCCGAGGATGGCCCTTCCGTAGGAAGACGGAGGTGGATCCTCGGTAGTGTATTGAAGTGGTGAGTAGTGGACTCGTGTACGCAAAACCATTTCAAGTTGGAGTATCGTAGGATAGTCTAGCCAAGAGTCAAAGCTGGCTTGCTGCAATAACTCCACCAACCCTTCTTGATAATATGCATGTATGTAGGATCTGATGTAAGTCTTGCTGAGTACCCTTGTACTCATGTTGCTATAATTTACATTTTTACAGAAGACGCTGCAATCCCTTCTGATGGGTTCTATGTAGACGTTGACATCAACGAGTAGGCTAAAGGCCCAGGTGGTGATCCTGAGCTTGTGAAGGACCACGTAGTATAGCTAGGCTTTCCAAGCCTCTTTTATTTTACTAGTTGTCTGTACTCAGACAAGTTACTTCCGCTGCTGGTTTGTATGACTGTATGACTTGTATGTTGGGTCGTGAGACCCGTACCTTTGTGTATGTTATGTATGGCTCCCTGAGCCTTAAATAAAGTACTTGTGTCGTAGAGTCATGTTGTGATGCTTCGTTGTATTTGCACATATCGAGCATATTGTGTGTATGATTGAAATGCTTGGTATGTGTGGGATCTGACTATCTAGTTGTTTATCTTTAGTAGCCTCTCTTACCGGGAAATGTCTCCTAGTGTTACCGCTGAGCCATGGTAGCTTTCTACTGCTCTGGAACACTTAGGCTGGCCGGCATGTGTCCTTCTTCGTTCCTGTGTCTGTCCCTTCGGGGAAATGTCACGCTTTGAGTACCGGAGTCCTGTTAGCCCGCTACAGCCCGGTTTACCGGAGTCCTGCTAGCCCAGCGCTACAGCCCGGACCCACTTGCTGATGACCGACACGTTCGAAGCTGGGTCATGGATGCCTGTCCCTGTAAGTCCGTGCCACTTTTGGTTTACGACTAGTCATGTCAGCCCGGGCTCCTTATCATATGGATGCTAGCGACACTATCATATACGTGAGCCAAAAGGCGCAAACGGTCCCGGGCAAAGGTAAGGCGACACCCGTGGGGATACCGTGCGTGAGGCCGCAAAGTGATATGAGGTGTTACCGGCTAGATCGATGTGACATCGAGTCGGGGTCCTGACAGCTTCTTCCTTCACTTCGGAGATAGAAAGTGATACGTTTCTAACGTATCTATAATTTTTTATTGTTCAATGCTATTATGTTATCTGTTTTGGATGTTAATAGGCTTTATTTTACACTTTTACATTATTTTTAGGACTAACCTATTAACCCAAGGCCCAGTGCAAATTACTGTTTTTTTGCCTATTTCAGTGTTTCGCAGAAAAGGAATACCAAACGGAGTCCAAACGGAATGAAACCTTCGAAAACGTGATTTTTGGAACAAACGTGATTCAAAGGATTTGGAGTGGACGTCAAGAAACGAACGAGGTGTCCACGAGGCAGGGGGCGCGCCCTCCCCTCGTGGCTCAACTGACCTACTTCTTCCTCCAATATATATTCACATACCCCGAAAACATTCAGGAGCACCACGAAACTCTATTTCCACCGCCGCAACCTTCTGTACCCAAGAGATCCCATCTTAGGGCCTTTTCCGGAGCTTCACCGAAGGGGGCATTGATCACGGAGGGCCTCTACATCAACTCCATGGCCCCTCCGATGATGTGTGAATAGTTTACTTCAGACCTTCGGGTCCATAGTTAGTAGCTAGATTGCTTCTTATCTCTCTTTGAATCTCAATACAAAGTTCTCCTCGATCTTCTTGAAGATCTATTCGATGTAACCCTTTTTGCGGTGTGTTTGTAGAGATCTGATGAATTATGGATTTATGATCAAGTCTATCTATGAACAATATTTGATTCTTCTCTGAAATCTTTTATGCATGATTGGTTATCTTTGCAAGTCTCTTCGAATTATCAGTTTGGTTTGGCCTACTAGATTGATCTTTCTTGCAATGGAAGAAGTGCTTAGTTTTGGGTTCAATCTTGCGGTGCTCGATCCGAGTGACAAAAGGGAAACGACACGTATTGTATTGTTGCCATCGAGGATAAAAAGATGGGGTTTATATCATATTGCTTGAGTTTATCCCTCTACATCATGCCATCTTACCTAAGGCGTTACTCTGTTCTTATAAACTTAATACTCTAGATGCATGCTGGATAGCGGTCGATGTGTGGAGTAATAGTAGTACATGCGGACAGGAGTCGATCTACTTGTCACGGACGTGATGCCTATATACATGATCATGCCTAGATATTCTCATAATTGTTCACTTTTCTATCAATTGCTCGACAGTAATTTGTTCACCCACTGTAATACTTATACTATCTTGAGAGAAGCCACTAGTAAAACCTATGGCCCCCGGGTCTATTTTTCCATCATATAAGTTTCCAATCTATTTTACTTTGCAATCTTTACTTTCAATCTATATCATAAAAATACCAAAAATATTTATCTTATCATTATTATCTCTATCAGATCTCACTCTCATAAGTGACCGTGAAGGGATTGACAACCCCTTTATCGCGTTGGTTGTTAGGTTCTTATTTGTTTGTGTAGGTACGAGGAACTTGCGTGTGGCCTCCTACTGGATTGATACCTTGGTTCTCAAAATTGAGGGAAATACTTACGCTACTTTGCTGCATCACCCTTTCCTCTTCAAGGGAAAACCAACACAGTGCTCAAGAGGTAGCAAGAAGGATTTCTGGCGCCGTTGCCGGGGAGTCTACGCACAAGTCAAGACATACCAAGTACCATCACAAACTCTTATCCCTCGCATTACATTATTTGCCATTTGTCTCTTGTTTTCCTCTCACCCACTTCACACTTACCGTTTTATTCGCCCTTTTCTTTCGCTTGCTTCGTTGTTATGGCTAGTCCTTTATCTATTACTTTATCTTCCGGGAATGAGGTCCTTAATTTTAAACAAAGGGAGGGAGAAAATCTAAAAGATGCTTGGTTCAGAATTTGCAATGCGCAAAATAGATCTACTAGGAAGCAATCTACTTCCGTTCTTATCCACAATTTTTATGTAGGCATCATTCTTTGGAATAGATATATTCTTGATACCATTACCAGAGAAAATTTCTTGGGTAGCCACACTTTTGATTCTTACAATGCTATGATAGATTTATTTGGCACACCACCTCTCTTGGTTAATGGAACTATGTTAACTTTGGAACATGTTATGCAAAGACTCAATATTATTGAAAATAAAGTTGCCACTGTTGAATTGATTGAGAATTTGGATAAAAATATCCACAACCAAATCACCCAATATGGATCTAAGGTAGGAGTGGCTCTGAAAAGTTTTAAAGAAAAAGAACACGTTGTTAACGAAAGAATTGACCAAGATTCCACTAGAATTGATAAACTTGAGGGTATTATTACCAACTTGGGGTCCGCTTTTTCTGCCATAAGGAATACTTCAACCCCTCCTATCAAAGTTGCCAAACTAATGTATGTTCCTAAGAATAAGGGTGAAACTTCTAGTAAGGAAAATGCGGATCTCAAATCCATAAGTGTTCACCCCAACTTTCTCACTATCATTAAGGAACCTTTTGCTACAAATGATTTTCTTGATTTCTTGCCTAGGAGCTTAATCATTAATAGAAAGAAGAGAACTCCTAAGGGTTATAAGTGTTCTATTGAAGAATTGCCTACCAAAGATGATAATACCTAGATCTATCCTTGCTTTTATGCCTAGCTAGGGGCGTTAGACGATAGCGCTTGTTGGGAGGCAACCCAATTTTATTTTTGTTCCTTGCTTTTTGATTATGTTTACTAAAAAATAATTCATCTAGCCTCTGTTTAGATATGGTTTTATGCTTTTAATTAGTGTTTGTATCAAGTAGAACCTTTGGGAAGACTTGGGGAAAGTCTTTGCGATCTTGCTGTAAAAAACAGAAACTTTAGCGCTCACGAGATTTGCTGCCATTTTTTATTGGAGAGTGATATTTAGTTAATTTTTTTGAAGATGATTAATAGATAAATTCCTCACGTCTAGAAATTTATTTTAGAATTTTGGAGGGTCCAGAAGTATTCGAAACCTACAGATTACTACAGACTGTTCTGTTTTTGACAGATTCTGTTTTTCGTGTGTTGTTTGCTTATTTTGATGAATCTATGGCTAGTAATAGAGTTTATGAATCATAGAAAAGTTGGAATACAATAGGTTTAACACCAATATAAATAAAGAATGGGTTCATTACAGTACCTTGAAGTGGTGGTTTGTTTTTTTTACTAACGGAGCTTACGAGATTTTCTTCTAAGTTTTGCGTTGTGAAGTTTTCAAGTTTTGGGTAAAGATTTGATGGATTATGGAACAAGGAGTGGCAAGAGCCTAAGATTGGGGATGCCCAAGGCAGCCCAAGGTAAAATCCAAGGACAACCAAAAGCCTAAGCTCGGGGCATCCCCTCTTTTGTCTTTGTCCATCGGTAACTTTACTTGGAGCTATATTTTTATTCGCCACATGATATGTGTTTTGCTAGGAGCGTCTTGTATGATTTGAGTCTTTGCTTTTTAGTTTACCATAATCATACTTGTTGTACACAACTTTTGGGAGAGACAAACATCAATTGAAATTTATTAGAATACTCTATGTGCTTCACTTATATCTTTTGAGTTGGATAATTTTTGCTCTAGTGCTTCTCTTATATCTTTTAGAGCACGACGATGGTTCTATTTTATAGAAATAATTGATCTCTAATGCTTTACTTATATCATTTTGAGAGTTCTTTAGAACAACATGATAATTCACTTTGGTTATAAATTTTAAATGCTAAGAGAAGTTGGATGCTTGATAGTTGTTTTGAGATATAAAGGTGGTAATATTAGAGGTGTGCTAGTTGAGTAATTGTGAAATTGATGAATACTTGTGTTGAAGTTGGAAAGTTCCGTAGCATGCACGTATGGTAAATGTTGTGTGACAAATTTGAAGCATGGGATGTTCTTTGATTGCTTTCCTTATGAGTGGCGGTCGGGGACGAGTGATGGTCTTTTCCTACCAATCTATCCCCTAGGAGCATGCGCGTAGTGCTTGGTTTTGATGACTTGTAGATTTTTGCAATAAGTATGTGAGTTCTTTATGACTAATGTTGAGTCCATGGATTATACGCACTCTCACCCTTCTATCATTGCTAGCCTCTCCGGTACCGTGCATTGCCCTTTCTCACCTTGAGAGTTGGTGCAAACTTCGCCGGTGCATCCAAACCCCGTGATATGATACACTCTATCACACAGAAGCCTCCTTATATCTTCCTCAAAACAGCCACCATACCTACCTATTATGGCATTTCCGTAGCCATTCCGAGATATATTGCCATGCAACTTTCCACCATTCCATTTATTATGGCACGCATCATCATTGTCATATTGCTTTGCATGATCATGTAGTTGACATCATATTTGTGGCAAAGCCACCATGCTCAATTTTTCATACATGTCACTCTTGATTCATCGCAATCCCGGTACACCGCCGGAGGCATTCACATAGAGTCATATTTTGTTCTAAGTATCAAATTGTAATTCTTGAGTTGTAAACAAATAAAAGTGTAATGATCATCATTAGAGTATTATCCCATGTGAGGAAAGGGTGATGGAGACTATGATTCCCTCACAAGTCGGGATGAGACTCCGGACGAAAAAAGGAGACCATAAAAAGAAAAGAAAAGAAGGCCCAAACAAAAAGAGAGAGAGAGAGAAAGAGAGAAGGGACAATGTTACTATCCTTTTTCCACACTTGTGCTTCAAAGTAGCACCATGATCTTCATGATAGAGAGTCTCTTAATTTGTCTCTTTCATATACTAGTGGGAATTTTCATTATAAGAACTTGGCTTGTATATTGCAATGATGGGCTTCCTCAAATTGCCCTAGGTCTTCGTGAGCAAGCAAGTTGGATGCACACCCACTTAGTTTCTTTGATGAGCTTTCATATATTTATAGCTCTAGTGCATCCATTGCATGGCAATCCCTACTCCTTGCATTGACATCAATCGGTGGGCATCTCCATAGCCCATTGATTAGCCGCATCAATGTGAGACTTTCTCCCTTTTTGCCTTCTCACACAACCTCAATCATCATATTCTCTTTCACCCATAGTGCTATGCCCATGGCTCGCACTCATATATTGCGTAAAAGTTGAAAGAGTTTGAAAAGGCTAAGTATGAAACAATTGCTTGGCTTGTCATCGGGGTTGTGCATGACGGGAGCGTTTTGTGTGACGAAAATGAAGCATGGCCAAACTATATAATTTTGTAGGGATAAGTTTTCTTTGGCTATGTTATTTTGATAAGACATAATTGCTTGATTAGCATCTTGGAGTATTACTATTTTTATGTCAACAATAAAATTTTATCTTGAATCTTTTGGATCTGAAAATTCATGCCACAATAGAGAAAAATACATTGAAGAACATGCTAGAAAGCATTCAACATCAAAAATTCTGTTTTTAATCATTTACCTACTCGAGGACAAGCAGGAATTAAGCTTCGGGATGCTTGATACGTCTCCAACTTATCTATAATTTTTTATTGTTCCATGCTATTATACTATTTGTTTTGGATGTTAATGGGTTTTATTTTACACTTTTATATTATTTTTGGGACTAACCTATTAATCCAAAGCCAGTGCAAATTGTTTTTTTGCCTATTTCAGTGTTTCGCAGAAAAGGAATATCAAACGGAGTCCAAACGGAATGAAACATTCAGGAGCGTGATTTTTGGAACAAACGTGATCCAGAGGACTTGGAGTGGACGTCAAGAAATGAACGAGGCGTCCACGAGGCAGGGGGCGCGCCTACCCCCTGGGTGCGCCCTCCCCCCTCATGGCTCAACTGACCTACTTCTTCCTCCTATATATATTCACATGCCCCGAAAACATCAAGGAGCACCATTAAACCCTATTTCCACCGCCGCAACCTTCTGTACCCAAGAGATCCCATCTTAGGGCCTTTTCCGGAGCTCCACCGGAGGGGGCATTGATCACGGAGGGCCTCTACATCAACTCCATGGCCCCTCCGATGATGTGCGAGTAATTTACTTCAGACCTTTGGGTCCATAGTTAGTAGCTAGATGGCTTCTTCTCTCTCTTTGAATCTCAATACAAAGTTCTCCTCGATCTTCTTGGAGATCTATTCAATATAACTCTTTTTGCGGTGTGTTTGTCGAGATCCTTGTGGGTTTATGATCAAGTCTATCTATGAACAATATTTGATTCTTCTCTGAAATATTTTATGCATGATTGGTTATCTTTGCAAGTCTCTTTGAATTATCAGTTTGGTTTGGCCTACTAGATTGATATTTCTTTCAATGGGAGAAGTGCTTAGCTTTGCGTTCAATCTTGCGGTGCTTGATCCCAATGACAGAAAGGGAAACGACACATATTGTATTGTTGCCATCGAGGATAAAAAGATGGGGTTTATATCATATTGCTTGAGTTTATCCCTCTACATCATGTCATCTTACCTAAGGCGTTACTCTGTTCTTATGAACTTAATACTCTAGATGCATGCTGGATAGCGGTCGATGTGTGGAGTAATAGTAGTACATGCGGACAGGAGTCGGTCTACTTGTCACGGACGTGATGCCTATATACATGATCATGCCTAGATATTCTCATAATAATTCACTTTTCTATCAATTTCTAGACAATAATTTGTTCACCCACCGTAATACTTATACTATCTTGAGAGAAGCCACTAGTGAAACCTATGGCCCCCGGGTCTATTTTTCCATCATATAAGTTTCCAATCTATTTTACTTTGCAATCTTTACTTTCAATCTATATCATAAAAATACCAAAAATATTTATCTTATCATTATTATCTCTATCAGATCTCACTCTCGTAAGTGACCGTGAAGGGATTGACAACCCCTTTATCATGTTGGTTGCGAGGTTCTTATTTGTTTGTGTAGGTACGAGGGACTTGCGTGTGGCCTCCTACTAGATTGATACCTTGATTCTCAAAAACTGAGGGAAATACTTACGCTACTTTGCTGCATCACCCTTTCCTCTTCAAGGGAAAACCAACGCAATGCTCAAGAGGTAGCAGAAAGCTCCACGAACACTTCACAATCCCCACAAAAGGAGTCACCTGGGCCTCTTCACAATCACTGCGAAGAGGTGGCTGAGACAATAACCATCAAACTATCTACGAGGCTCACGAAGTAATAAGCTCAAACCAAAGCAACAAGCTCTCTCGAAACAGGCTTGCGCCTCGCTTTATAGATAAAGCAAATACCAAATTGCACGGCCGAATGATACATGAGGTGAGGTAGCCCTCTTAGGAAGTAGATCACAGGATAACCGGGGCACGTAGAACGCACACGACTATGCTACCAAAAGCTAAAACAGGAGGGTCTGGAAACACCGTCACGCTACGCCCTAGTACACCTAAGCTCCACGACAATGCCCTCACGAGGGAGAATGGCGCTAAGCGTCGCCGCTGCCGAGTCCGACATGGACAGGGGTCTTCACCCGGAACCTTGACACAGAGAGGAGAGCCACAACAACATCTTCAAGAAGAAAGCATCGCCCGCAGGCGCCGCCGCCGTCGGCACCAAAGTGCGGAGCTTTCGCTCAGCAACTCACTCGTGCCACAAAGAGGTGACAACCGCGATGAGTTCAGACCCCCAGATTTGGATTCGGGCATCGCCACTGCCAATGCCCGAGCTACTCAGCGCTGCACCCCTCACCGCCCACACGACCGAGAGACCAAGCCACCACCACCATGGTGCCCGCCGGAGAGCCAACCATGTGAACCACCTCCCAGGGCCGCCACTCCGGCATCCATGTCCCGTGACACCGTCGACCATCCTTGGCATGGCACACTAACCCCAGCACGAACATCAGATGGCAATCCTTCCACTCATAGCCCGGCATTAGTCCATGAGTCTGGGCCCACACCTTCATAGTAGGAGGTGTTGATGCCCGCGTCCCCATCCAGTCCCAGTGGACTGACGGGGACACAACCCCAAGACTACCGACGGCCGCCATCGAGCAGGCCCCGTCAAAGCCCTTGGCTTGGACTAGGCGAGCTTGAACAACGCATAATCCAAGGCCATCAACGCCAAGCCATCAGACAGCAAAACGACGTCAGGACCACCACCCGCAGACACCACCCGGACCGACCAAACCTCGCCCACTCGGAGCAACCGCTCCAACCCACCTCGGGCCCAAATCTGGTCCACCCGAGCCTGAGCCCCAGACTAAAGGCATCGCCGCCGCGCGTGCGTCAAGCCTGTCACCATGGTTAGGACCCGCCCAACCCCGCACGCCGCCAGCTCAGGTCTAGAAGAAGGGAGGCCGTCACTGCCACCCCGCGCAACCTAGCAGATCACAGCCGCCAGACGCCACTGAAACCCCACATGCACGCACCACCACCAACGCTTGCGGCGGGCACAGCAGCAGGAGAACCTGCCCACCTCCAGCCACAAGAGCCCACCAGCGGCCGAGCCACCGCACCAAAAAAGGCACGACGCCGACTCCCACGCCGCCCGCAGCCCGCTGATCGCCACCTGATCAGTATCCCGCCGCACAACCGCCACCAGTATGAGTGTGCACCTCCACCACGCAGTCGTCCGTGCGAACGTCGAGGCCAGTCACGACCGCGGCGAGACCCCGGCACCACGCCGCCGTCCGTGCGAATGTCGAGGCCAGTCGCGACCGCGGCCAGACCCCGACACCACGCTGAAGGAAATATGCCCTAGAGGCAATAATAAAGTTGTTATTTTATATTTCCTTATATCATGATAAATGTTTATTATTCATGCTAGAATTGTATTAACCGGAAACTTGATACATGTGTGGATACATAGACAAAACACCGTGTCCCTAGCAAGCCTCTACTAGACTTGCTCGTTAATAAAAGATGGTTAAGTTTCCTAACCATAGACATGTGTTGCCATTTGATGAACGGGATCACATCATTAGCAGAATGATGTGATGGATAAGACCCATCCTTTAGCTTAGCATATTGATCGTTCAGTTTTATTGCTATTGCTTTCTTCATGTCAAATACATATTCCTTCGACTATGAGATTATGCAACTCCCGGATACCGGAGGAATACCTTGTGTGCTATCAAACGTCACAACGTAACTGGGTGATTATAAAGATGCTCTATAGGTATCTCCGAAGGTGTTTGTTGGGTTGGCATAGATCGCGATTAGGATTTGTCACTTCGAGTATCGGAGAGGTATCTCTGGGCCCTTTCGGTAATGCACATCATAAGAAGCCTTGCAAGCAAAGTGACTAATGAGTTAGTTACAAGATGATGTATTACGGAACGAGTAAAGAGACTTGCCAGTAATGAAATTGAACTAGGTATGTGGATACCGACGATTGAATCCCGGGCAAGTAACATACCGATGGACAAAGGGAATAATGTATGTTGTCATAACGGTTCAACAGATAAAGATCTCCGTAGAATATTTAGGAGCCAATATGAGCATCCATTTTCCGCTATTGGTTATTGACCGGAGAGGTGTCTCGGTCATGTCTACATAGTTCTCGAACCCGTAGGGTCCGCACGCTTAACGTTCGATGGCGATTTAGTATTATATGAGTTATGTGATTTGGTGACCGAATGTTGTTCGGAGTCCCGGATGAGATCGCGAACATGACGAGGAGTCTCGAAATGTTCGAGAGGTAAAGATTGATATATATGACGATAGTATTTGGACACTGGAAGTGTTCCGGAGGGTATCGCATACTTATCGGGTCACAGGAAGGTGTTTCAGGTACCCCCGGCAATCTTATGGGCCATATGGGCCTTGTGAAGGAACACACCAGCCCACAAGGGGCTGGTGCACCCTATAAGGCTATAGGAGGAGAAGGAAAGTGTGGGTTAGGATTCCCACTTCCTTCCCTCACCCCCTCTTTCCTTCCCCTTCATACATACATGGAAAGGGGGGCGCAGGGCAAGGCAGGGCCCCTAGGGAGTGGCGGCCAACCCTAGGGTGCCCCTGGCTGCCTCTCCTCCCCTCCCACCTATATATATGTGGGGAGGGGGCGCCTCACAAGGACACACCAACAATTGTTAGCCGTGTGCGGCGCCCTTCTCCACAGTTTACGCCTCTGGTCATATCATCGTAGTGCTTAGGTGAAGCCCTGCGCAGATCACTTCACCATCACTGTCAGCACACCGTCATGCTGACGGAACTCTCCCTTGACACTTTGCTGGATCAAGAGTTCGAGGGACGTCATCGAGTTGAACGTGAGCAGAACTCGGAGGTGCCGTACGTTCGGTGCTTGATCGGTCGGAACAAGAAGAAGTTCGACTACATCAACCGCATTGTCAAACGCTTCCGCTTTCGGTCTACGAGGGTACATGGACACACTCTCCTCTTGTTGCTATGCATCTCCTAGATAGATCTTGCGTGAGCGTAGGTTTTTTTTTTTGAAATTGCATGCTACGTTCCCAACATAACGCCGCCGCGCCCCACGGGCAGCGCCGCGCCACAGCCTAGCGGCGCTGTCTCGAATCGGCCACCACCGAGGAGGGAGGAGGAGGGGGCCCTACACGGGCTTTGCCTGGCAGCGCCCTTCGGCGACAGCGAGGGAGGAGGCGGGGGTAGGAGGAGACTGGCGGTGGCGGCTAGGGTTGCCTCCTGGTCGCTTGCGGGAGGGCCGAAGCGAAGGAGCTTCGCTCGTGACCAATGTAACAAGCTCATGAGGTCTCATTCGAACGCGAAGAGCTCAAACCGATGCAACAAACTCAAAGAAAGAACACAAGAATTCTGAAATCGGTTTCCCCCTAATCTCACCAAAGCAACTTATGCTATGGGGGGATGGATTGAAGAGGAGCAATGAAGGAGGTCAAAAAATGACTCCTAGATCCATGGGTTTGTGATATGTGTAAAACATAACACTCCTTCGTAATGTGATAATCCATTAATATCTTAAAAGACCCAGATAAAATTCAACTACGAAGCAATCGAAGCTCAAAACTAAACACACAACTATATCAAGTGCATTGCGATCTACACATGCTAGCTAACACAAATCAAGCATACAAGGAGGAACAATATATACACACACATGCTAGGTACAAAACCTAAGCATTTAAAGGGGTTCTTTCAATGTTCCTTGGGAGCGTTTTCCCAACGAACGCCCCAAATTGCCATGCCATACTAGCTAAAGTTGACATGGCAACTTTAATAAATTGCCATGATCGGAGACGAAAGTTGTCATTCGGCGCAACGAAAATGGCAGATTTTTTTTTTGACGATATGCAAAGAAATTGTCACCCGTTTGTTCGTGATCCAATGGTTTTGATGGCATTCGTTGGGAGCCCTAAAAATCTAATGTTCCCTGGGTATTGGAGTCCTTGAACTTTAGCATGCATGGACAATCTCTACTCCTAATGGAGCAGTTGGTAGGATTGCGTCCACGGTTATTATTCGTCTGGTTTATTTTCGTCCGGTTTATTTTCGTCTTTCCTTCCACCATCCCATGTACCGAAAGCCAAACGGATCAGAACTTTCCATGTGGACACAAATTATTTAGTAATGTCTTTATGGGAGAGAATCAATCACGGTTAAGCTCTAATCAATATTTAAAAATCAAATCTCTACTCCTAATGGAGCAGTTGGTAGGATTGCGTCCACGGTTATTATTCGTCTGGTTTATTTTCGTCCGGTTTATTTTCGTCTTTCCTTCCACCATCCCATGTACCGAAAGCCAAACGGATCAGAACTTTCCATGTGGACACAAATTATTTAGTAATGTCTTTATGGGAGAGAATCAATCACGGTTAAGCTCTAATCAATATTTAAAAATCAAATCTAAATTAATTAACTTACCATAAGTCGGTCAATCACTGATTAATCTTTTCATACGTAGTCAAATTACATCAAAGGAAATGTTTCAATTATAGTAGTACCCTGCTACAAACCGAGCGAGTCGGGCTTTCACCCTGCACCGCACGACTCTTCTCTCCCCCTCGCCGCCTCCCGCCTCGGGCCGCTCGCCGTTCGTCTTCTCGAGGGACGCAGCCGCACCACCGCGCTCAGCTGCTCCCTCACCTCCCCCGCCGTCCTCACCCGTAGGACGCCGCCGCACCTCTCCTCTGCATCACCCTGTTGGCGGGATCCAGGTCACGGGGCTGATGACCTCATCATCTCTGACGGCGGATCTGGTCGTCGGCGAGGAGGCCGAGCCTCATGCTTTGGCCACAGCCACCCCGACCTCGTTGTATGTTCGCCTCCTCATCCACCCCCTTCCCTGTCAGTGACGGGCGGATGGCGTTCGTCGTGTGAGCGAAAATAGTATGTAACTCATGGAGTGCAAGCTGTTGTGCGGCTACATGGCGACGCTCGACTGTAGCGTTGAGACGTAGGGCACGTGCGCCATGATGCCGTGCTTCACCATCGCTTCCCCTAGCTTTCTCTCAAGGCATCATGGTCTCGATGGGTTGGGGCTCGCCTCCCGCACTCCTCTTTGTCGTGTACAAAAACCAAGGTGACACCTAGGTACTCACAATGCTTGGTCTAGAAATCCCTCGAATTCGTTGCCCAAGCCGAGTGTTGTGATCTAACGGTCAGTCATCGTGCAGGTGTCGAATTATTGAGGGAGGCTTCAGATCGTCCTGGGCATGGAGATGAGGCTGGCCATTAAGGATGTGGGTGAAGGTCACGTCGTTTCTTCTCCTGCCTCCAATATCCACTGCTGATATTTTGAGTTCTTTGATCTGAGAAAGAACCATGGGAACGTAAGGTTTTTAACCCAACATGATTTAATACCCTTTTCACTTTTGTATTTTATAAGTACATAAGCATTCAGTTCTTCTATCCTTTGTACGAGGATGCAATTCACTCCAAACATGTAAACAATGTCACATCTTACAGAAGCTTCTAATTATTTACAATGAGTATGGTACATAAACCAATGTGCTTGGGCTGTGCTTTGTGTTTCTGTCATGCCTTGTCTTTAGAAGGCACCGTGATGAATGCTAATTTAATAGAGGAGAATCAAGCAAGCGATGTGCAATGATTTTAATGACCATATTCTACACTTAATGATGATTGATAGTCGATTTATGGTTTCTCCCACTTTAGTAAGAAAGATGTGGTGTACAGAATCTTGCAAAAATGGAGGATATGGATTTGGGGCTCGAATTGTCCCGACAACGGCGGTGCTGCCTACCAACACCATGTGCAAGACTGCCTGACTTGTCCTCTATCTTAATGGTAAGTTTCTCTCTTTTTCTATCTCGTGGTCTCCTTGATTTGTCTTTCGAGAAAGGATTGAAAGAAGTTTGGGTGGTTCAATTAATTCAATGCCCAACAATATCATTAGTTGTCAGCAAGAAGTTACTCCAAATTCCATCGCCTAACAATATCATCAGTTGTAAGAAGTTAGGAGTTTGGTACGTACCCCGGTGCAAGAGACCATGGATGCAAAAGGTACTTCTGCTAGAGTAAGATTAGATAGTCAAATTGTAAACAAACAGCAGTGTGCATTGGCATTGCAACTTCTGACATGGGATATTTGTGTAGTCAGATAATTAGGAACCTGGACTACAAGGGCAAATGGGAGGCACCTTTCATCGACATTCAGCCCAGGGAACCTCAACTTTCCCACTGTTGTACATTCATACTACTGTCCATGTATCGCTTCTGCTCAACTATAATACACGGAAACATGAAAGCTCATGTTTTTCCCTTGTTTGTGCAGAGTACAAGGATGATTCCTATATCTATGCATTGATATGCTGAACCACATTGGCATTGAGCCAAGCCAGGTTAGTGCTTCAAAAATTCTGAAAAAATCTGTGAAATGTTGTTGACACTTTGTTAAGTATTTGGTTTAACTATGTATATTTTATTCTTATCCTATGAAGCATAATTAAAGTGTTGACTCTGTTTGACATTTTGATGTATTACGTCTAATTAGTAGCATTTGACTTTTGTTTCATTTTAGATGTCTGATGTAAACAACTAAGGCAATGGCTATTGCATTGTAGGACGAGAAGGTCCAACGCGGTGGCGGCGGGTACATACCCAACGCGGCGACCCGTGGGCGCACCGGTTCTAGGGGCTTGAGCGCTGGGGCCGGCATCCAGGCGGTGAACATGGATGGTGGCGTGTGGAAGTGGGCGGCGGTGGGCAGGGAACAATGTGGCCCTGTCGGCGTCCTCTTCGTTTAGCTTGACATGATCGTCGTTCAGCTGAAAACAAGATTACCTAAGGGATATTAAGACTAGAACATGAATGCACAATACTTTTCCGATGTGATTTTTGTAAATGGAATTAACTTTGTAGAGTTGGCATGACATGCGCCTTCACTAGCGTTAATAATAGACCCTCCCTCCTTCCAAATTCCTGACCAATCATTGTTTTTGTAAAGATCCTTCTCGACTTTTGTTAGTTGTTCATCTATTGTTCATCTATGAATGAATTTAACCATGTGGTCTAACTGATTGGTCATATGAACTTATGAAGTAGTTGTCGTGTGTACTAATTGCGACAAATGGAATCCTTTGTTTTTTGCATTGTTCACTAATATCATTAATAGATATGCATGTGTTACCGATATTTCTTAATTTGGCTGACTGAGCATTACTAGAAGGAAGGCTCTATTGATATTCTGATTATGCTGGAGCAGTAATATCACGTGATGCTTTTGTTCGCTCCTTACATTTTTTATATGCTTTCCTTCTGTCCTTAAATGATTGCTCGATTAGTATGTATGTGTGGATCAAATTTCTTCTGCCTTTGCGAATGTGTGTAAAAAAATTCTCACTACAAGTTATTACGTATTACTACATCATATATACTGAGCACAAAATGACTCCTTCACTTGTACCTTCTGTTTGAAAGTCTCGTTCACACTCTTTTGTTGTCGATTACTAGGCTATAATTCTTTGTGACTTTCGATTTTGTTTGTTGTTCTGATCCTATGTCGAATCAATCCCGATCCATGGGGAAGAAGATACAAGGGGACCGACCACTGAGTCGATGATGCCGACGATCGAGGACGGCAAACATAATCATTTTGGTGTCATAGGTTCATTGGAGCTGATGTCGCCACCTCCTCGCCCCTTGGTCTCGGAGGTTGTGATGGCCAGGTCAGCGACATGGCCACGTAGTATGCCTCATTTTCTCCTATTGCGTTGTTTCTTTTTTATCATGTGATTTCTATTTTGTTTCTGTTAGCAATAATTACAGCTCCATGAAGCAAAAGAAAGCTTGAGAAATCATTTTTGTTTATACTCAAAGGCTTGGCTACCTAGGGGTGTTATTGACTCCCTACCAAAAGTTGTGTTTATACTCAAAGGCTTATGCATGCTTTCTAAAAAATATGTTGCACAATCACTGTAATTATGGTGTTATGTGAGTTAGAAGATTTCAAAAGTGCATCAATTGAGAATTACACATATTTATACATCGGACAGGGAAGCATGTATTTGATATTTCCTGCTGAAATTCAGCGTTTTCTATCGGAGGTCTAAATTTTCATATGCCAGACTTTTAAGTTAGATGGTGTGTATTATAATGATTTTTTATTGGATGGTGTGCTCTATATTTGGGTCTATGTAATATTTGTTAGGAAATTCCATAATGTATTAAGGTTCTGGTTGCAGCATCTTGAAATATTTGTTTAAAGGTAACAAAATGCTCCATCTGTTGTCTTTAATTAATGGTTAATAACAATGGAAATGCTTCGTGAGATGATTGGTCTTAAGCATAAAAGTCATGTAGAGTGCTATCTACCTTGTGTAATATAGTGCACAATAAAGAGTACTATGTTTCTGTACCACTTTCTTTATTTTATGCATCGCGTGTCTTTTTATGTATACATTATCGAATTACATTTTGTATCGAAGAATATTTTGTGTGATATGGATTTCAATTATGTCTACACGTAAAACTTGATATGCATTATGTTTATATATGCACACGGTAAAAATATTTAAAAGCCCGTGGCAACGCACGGGCCTTCTACTAGTATCTTCTTGGTGCCTCAGTTCCACCTCTCGGACGGATAGTCACAGTTTTTTTTTCTAACATCAGTGTCATAGTTCTTGCCTTCTTGTCGAACTCATAAATATTTACTTTTGCAAAAAAAGTAACTCATAAATATTTGACAAAAAGTACTCAATAAATCTAGACGCACGGACATTTACATAATTTTTACGGAATCTTTCAAACAAACTAACCTCCCCCCAACCCAATTTCAGTGGGGTGGGCCCTGCCTCATGCCCAACTTCCAATCCCGATTCCCCACGTTGGCCAGTCTGTTGACCCCGTGTGCCTAGCATTGCTCCACCGAAAATGCTAAATGCACGGATCATTAAGGGCGTTTTACCGGCCCTTTCCTTAATTCTCTCCACCACCCCCCTAAATTTCAGCTGGGTGGGGCCTCTCCCTCCCACTTAATCCAATCACAACCTGCCAAGTGCAAATCACCCTGTAAATCCCGTAACTATCCGATCTCTCTCTGGGTCCTCATGTATGACCCGTACCAGAGCTTCTACCTGCCATTCATTCCTAAAATAGTTGGATTACCCGTTGGGCTGACCCACTCTCTACAACTCGGCTCTAGACTGTTCTTAGCTCACTTGGCCACCAAACCAAGCGATACCTATCTACCAGAAATGAAGTTGACTTCCAAATCCCAACGACACATCACCAGTCCGTCATGCATGATCGAGCACTTGAACTGTGTTGAGCTGCGAGAAACACGCGAGAAACTTCCATGGGAAACGTGGCGAGAAATCAAAAGATCACGCTTTTCGCGCGCTGCTCAGGGGCTAAGTATCCGTGGAAATGTGTGTAGCCATGCACACGAGACTTCCATGCAAGCATGCATGCGTGTTCGCTTCCCCCCCCCCCCCCCCCCCCCCCCCCCCCCAAAAAAAAACTAAAAATCCATGCGTGTTTTGTGTGGGTTTTGCACCATGGTTTCGTCCCTGAAAACATAATTATCCAAAGGCGATCGAGGCTAACGTGTCCACACATGTGTCTAGACTCTAGAGTACGTACGTGTTCTTACAGTTAAGGAACTGTCAAATTGTATGCGTACAATTCATAGTTTGCTAGTAGCTACAGTTCCAGCTAACTGGATAGTGTCGAGCTGGTGTGGCGGTCACGATCCATCTGCCACGCAGTTGGTGTCTTGGTGATCGATCGGGGATTCGAGGTTGCTCATCTCTCACAAGCGGAAAATTCTTCAAGCAAACGATGCCGAGTCTAACTCAACAAGTACTATAATCAATTAACACACATGCATGCTTGTTATAGCCGTCTACTAGTGTTTAAGCCGTACGTCGGTTTCCAACTAACCACTGGCCAGCACGCTTCAGTTGGCCTTTCCTTCCGGCAACCAAACCAATTTGCACCGGATAAGCACATCATCTTCGGTTCCCTCTCTATCTGCTGTTTCAGAATTCAGACACGCACGCACGGTCACTGGAGACTGAGGACGCACGCACACTTGCAAGCTACGTACGACGACCTCGCAAGCTGCTTGCTTGCTCGCTAAGCCATGAAATCTCGCGCGCGTACGATCGACGTGTTGACCCGTGCGCTGCTGGCTTTGGCGCCAAACCTTTGCTAGCCTAGCCCAGGTGTGCACACAAACAACTGGCTACGTGGGTCGTACCGTCACCGTGCATCATGAGCTATTCACGTACATAGCCCACACGTATCCATCAAATTAAGTCGATATGTGTAGAGTGAGAATATGCTCAAGATCATGAGATTAATATTCGTTAATGATACATATGTACATCATTCATGGATAAGCACACACAAACCAATGAAAGAATCAATCCTTCTGACGAGCTGATAGCCCGTACCTATCTAGAGCTAGCTAGGTGCTAGGTCTAATCCTGAAGTTACAATGAACAAACCGATGGACTAGAGTTCCTACTTTACATACACAAATGAATCAATGGTCATCACTAATCACCAGCAAGCTATGAACAGTTATGCACACCAACTAATCAATCAGCAGATTCTACCCTAAACTTTGACCAAGTATATGCAGCAGGTAACTGTGGATTTACGCCGTCAGCATGAGCCTCGGCTTCTTCAAGGAAACGGGGCTGAGAACCTCCTCCCCATCTTCCGTGACCGCGCACCGCTCCGGGATGTCCGGCAGCGCTGGCAGGTTCAGGTCGAAGCCCCGGCTCGCCGCCGTCGCGCTTGCCGCGGTCGCCTTGGCAGCCAGCTTGTGCGCGGGCCCCGCGGCGGCGCTGCCGATGGTGCCGTCGTAGTGGCACCTTTTGTGGCCGCCCAGCGCCTGCCCAGTCGGGAACGTCTTCCGGCACACGTTGCACTCGTGCAGCTTGCCGCCTCCAGCGCCGACCGCGGCCTCGCCGGACCCCGACGAGGAAGCTGCCGCCGCCGCCACCGCCGCCTGCGGTTTCAGGTCCTCTGCGCCAGCCGGCGCCGCGGTAGGCTTCCGGTGGCTGGCCTTGTGGCCGCCGAGCGCCTGGTAGGACGCGAACACCTTGCCGCAGACGGAGCACCCGTGCTGCTGCTCCGACGCGGCGGCAGGGGCGCTGTCGCGGTGGCCGTGCGCCAGCATGAGGAGGCAGAGCGCGAGGTACTCCTCCTCGCTGGGGGCGAGCGCGCGCGGCCGCCTCGAGCGCTTCCGCTTCGACCACCCCTCCGCCTGCCCCAGCAACGCCGACGCCTCCTCGCTGGTACTGCTAGACGCCTCCATCTCCTTGCTCGGCGGCGACGGTACCATCGCCGCCGCTTCAAGAACCGCCTCCACGGCCATGCCAATCAGAGCTCACGTGCGTATATCTTTCTTGCACACCTGAAGAACAGCAGAGAGTAGTAGGAGCAACCAGTGGGCAAGAGAGAGAGAAAGTTGTGAGCAGAGCAGCTCCTGCGAAGGTGGTTTTATACGGGAGGGGCGACGAGTTGATCTAGCAAAACGTGTGCGCCTCTGACTGCTGAAAAGGAAGGGATTCTTGAGGTCAAAATGGCACTTGGAAGTTGGAACACACTAAAACGGGTGGGATAGGATCATAGGATAGGAGACATTGGACGGATTCGTGCGCGCGTGGAGTCAGCTAGGGTGGTCTAGGCTCCACGAGATGGAAAATTAGGCGTGGAATGGTGTGGGGAAGACAGGCGGCGCCAACTGCCCAAGGGATATGGACGTGACGTGTATAGAGAGTGTGTGGTGAGGTTTAAGGCCTCGAGAACGACACAACACGCATATGCGCCGTGCTTCGGTGTCAGCTGTGACAGTGTTTGGGCATTACAGGAAAGCAAAGATAAGTATGTTGTACAATCTTGCCTTACATAAAAAGATTATAAGATTTTATGATATACTCCCTCTGTCCCAGAATATAAAAACGTTTTTTACACTATGTTAATGTTAAAAACGTTCTTACATTTTAAGACGGAGGGAATACTTCACAAGTGGATGGGCTCCCAGTGGCTAGAGTGCAGTGATGTGTCTTAGCCGACATGGAGCCTCGGCTCGGGTGTTGTGCCCCACATTCTCATCTTAATTTAAAAAAACCCAGTAGAGGCTGCTTCCCCTACTAGCCTATTTAAAAAAAATTGCTCCACTTTTTATTTGTATCTTTTATTTCGCGTTTTATTCAGATCTATTTATCGAAACACATATAAATCAATCTATCTTGTTACTGAGGAGGGATTGACAACCTTTCTTACACGTTGGGTTGCGAGGATTTGTTTTTTGTGTGCAGGTGCCGTTTACATAGTGTTGCTTGGTTTTCCTACTGGATTGCTACTTTGGTTTCATAACTGAGGGAAACACCTACCGTAGTTGTATGGCATCATCTCTCCCTCTTTGGGGAAATACGGACGCAGTTTCAAGCCGCATTACCCACAAGTATAGGGGATTAATCATAGTCCTTTCGATAAGTAAGAGTATCGAAACCAACAAGGAGCAGAAGGAAATGATAAGCAGTTTTCAGCAAGGTATTTTCTACAAGCACGGAAATTATCGGTAACGGATAGTTTGATAGCAAGATAATTTGTAACAAGTGACAAGTAACAAGTAACAATAGTAGTAATAGGTGCAGCAAGGTAGCCCAATCCTTTCAGTAGCAAAGGACATGCCAAAACAGTCTCTTATAATAAGTAAAACAATGTTGAGGACACACGGGAATTTCATCTAGTCACTTTTATCATGTTTGTTTGATTCACGTTCGCTACTTTGATAATTTGATATGTGGGTGGACGGGTGCTTGGGTGTTGTTCTTACTTGAACAAGGCTCCCTCTTATGATTAACCCCACTCACAAGTATCCGCAACTACAAAAGAAGAATTAAGATAAATCAAACCATAGTATTAAATATATGGATCCAAATCAGCACCTTACGAAATAGCGCATAAACTAGGGTTTACGCTTCTGTCACTCTAGCAACCCATTATCTAATCACTACTACACAATGCATTTCCTTAAGCTCAAAGATGGTGAAGTGTCATGTACTCGGCGTTCACATAACACCACTAAGGAAAACAACAACATACATATCATCAAAATATCGAACGAATACCAAATTCATATGATTACTTATGACAAAATTTCTCTCATGTCCTCAAGAACAAAAGCAACTACTTACAAATCATATTCATGTTCAAGTGGAAATGTTGCAACTGTGGTGAACATGTGCGGAACTGACCAGCAGCAGAGCTGCAACCGTTGGCGACAGAAGGTGGAACCTCAGGGTTATGCTGCAATTCCCATGGGAAACATGACGAGGGAGACTAGGTGGCATTTGCAGTGGGGGTGCGATGGTTTTGCAACCGGAGCATGGTGGAGTCTGCTAGGTGCCGCATCAGAGGACGGAAGATGGCAAGGTGAATAGCGCGCAAGAGAGGGATGGGGCAGGTGCGGCTTGGTTTTGCCTCGATCAGACGGCTATGCATGGTCCAATCTAACAGTGCGCGACCTGCCAGTCGACGGGCACCTATTATTGCCCATGTATTATGGCATCTCCAACACTAACCTTCTGTATGAATGCGTTCACATGAGATCTTCAAGACTCATTTAACCCCTTCATATGTAAGGCTTGCTGGAGGAAGGGCCATTTGATCTTATCATACGCTTTCTTAAAGTCCACTTTGAATATAACACCGTGTAGTTTTTTCATGTGATTTCATGTTGTTTCATGTAGGACGACAACCCCTTTTAGGATGTGTCGCCCTAGCATACAAAGTAAGGAGGGAGCAGGGGTGGAGTGAAAGAAAACTAGACCAGGAGGGGATTTGAGTGGGTCAGGTGTGTCGGAGTCCTACGTGACGGCGGTCCGAACTCGTACAAAGCCCCATTTTGCCTCTAGTTTGGGGTAAACGGCAGTTTGAACCGGTCCGCGGATCGATGAGATACCGTGCTAGATAGCAAATTGCGTCCGGACTATTCAGTCAGATGGTTTGGGGAAATGCGTTATTATTATGTTGTAAAACATCTTTTGGTCAAAACTAAAACATACATGTGTCGAGTGTGCATGCTATGGCTGCCAAATGGAGAGAGCTGGTCGGCCGGCTAGCCACGTCCACAAACACGATATCGACACAAGCGATGACGTCGTCTCCATGCTTCGGTGGCTTCCGGCCATCGCCCTCCTCTCTGGGGTGCCCAAAACGGCAAGTCAAAGCAGAGCACATGAGCTTTCTAGACACTGCTCACAGTTTGCGATCCGTCGACTGTCCACCTGTTCGTATTTCCTACTTGTATCTAACTAACTCTCTTTTCCTTACTATTATTTTTTTTCCTTTTTATCAAAAGTCCCACATGCTCCATTTGGCCAGTATTAGTATTACCTTCGTCGTGGTTTATTGGTTCCCTTTGTATTTTATGCCAAAGTTTAATCAAAGATTTAAGTAACAAAATATTAATGCATGCCAATAACAATTATATCGTTGGATTTTTATTTAAACATAGTTTTCAGTGGTATGATTTTTTATTACATGAATTAATATTTTGTTATTATGTTAGATAAATGCATGTTTAAATTTTGACATAAAATACGATGGGGCCATTAAACCAGGACGGAGGTACCTTGCAGTGTCTAGTGTTAGAAGGGAATCAACGGATAAAGAGGGGGAGCTGCATGCGTACGTGCGTGTGTGTTTACTCGTTGCTGGCATTGTAACGGGATGACTCGTTGCTGGCATCAGAAGCAGCTTTGCTAGAGCACCGTAGAATGCTAGCGTGATGTATCATTGACTCATGTGCAGCGTTCCTTTTTCCAATGTTAAGAAACCTCGTCCTAAATTGATCTTGCTTGACGCTGTGGGAAAGGAATCTTGTTTGACCCTAGCCTTTTGAGTTTGACCGGTCAGAGTTCTGTGTATGTGGCTACGTGCTTCTAGCTTTTTTTCCTTCCGGAGTTGCTCTTTTTCTTTTTGAAATACAAAATTGAGAAATGCATGGATGAACCCAGATATATATATGAACCCACTTTGAAAAACATATTTTAAAATGCCAAAAAATTCTGGAAAAAATGCATGCAGACATCTTTATATTCTATGTGCGTGCACAAAGTTTCGAGAAAAAGCAACTTTCTTTATGGCATGTGCAAAAAAGATAAAACATTGTCTAGTGGAGCACTATTTAGAAGCACTAATTTTTGTCTTCTTAGCCGAGACAAAATAAAATGGCATATGTGGTAAGCAATTCAACTAATCCAAAAGAGACAACATAAAAATAATATATTTTTTTCACAAAAC
The DNA here is from genome assembly GCF_018294505.1 of Triticum aestivum. Classification (NCBI taxonomy): domain Eukaryota; kingdom Viridiplantae; phylum Streptophyta; class Magnoliopsida; order Poales; family Poaceae; genus Triticum; species Triticum aestivum. The sequence goes on along the minus strand of NC_057806.1, from coordinate 80,955,983 downwards.
TTTATGCCGCGGATATATTTTTGCGAGCAGGTATGCACAAAATTTTGTTTTCAATTTTTTTCACATTACAAAACTCCTTGAAAGTACTTTTTTGAAAAAGCGGGTTCATATTTACCCGTGTTCAGCACGTGCCAACTCATACAAAGCTATGCTTCTAGAAGGTGATGATCTCACCCGCGAAAAAAAGAGAGTGACGATCCAGTGGCGCGCCTATGTCCTGCCTACTGCGTGACCTAGGTTGCTCTCGCATCAGCCGCATACCTAAATGGACCGGCCCGGCGAGTCGGAGCCACAGGCCATGCTTTGTTTTGTTTTAAAAAAATGATTTTTCGTTCCCATGTTTTTTCTTTATTTTTTTATTTTTTACATTTCAAAATAATGTAAATATATATCTTAGAAAACACTTTCCATAAACACCTTGAAACCTTTTAATCAAGTATTTGAAAAATGTTAAATGTGTATAGAGAAAAGGTTTCTCATGTACACAGAAAATGTATATTCAAATATACAATGTGAATGAAAAACTTTGAGCATGTAAAAATATTATTAACCAAACATTTTAAAAATATTAATCAAGTATTTGAAAAATATTCATAAAGCATTTAAAAATAAAAATGTGCATTAAGAAAATGTTTGTCATGTATACAAAAATATATACAAAAGAAAATATAATGTGTATGGAAAAATGTTGCTCATTTAATTAAAAAATGTAAATGCGTATAAGAAATGTTCCTGGTTTACATGGAAAATGTACATTGTGTGCGAAAGAATGTTTATTTCCATTTAAAAATTAGTCTCCATGTATTGAATAATGTTGTCCATGTATTCCGAAACTGTTAATCATGTATTTGGAAAATATTAAACATGTATATATATAATTTACATATATAGCAAAAAAATAATGATGTATTTAACAAATGTTAAACGTGTATATCAAAAAAAAAATGTATACAAAAAATGTGAAATGTGTACTATAAAAAGGTTGACATGTGTTTAAAAATATGAAACTAATAGAAATCGACAAATAAACAAACAAAACTAACTAGACCAAATAAACGTCAAAAAATAAAAATAAAGAATACAAAGAAAAACCTGTTAAACCGAAGAAAACCCATCTTAAAAGAATGAAAAAGTGAAACCGAGAAAGAAACAAAGAAAAATAAGATAAAAGTGAAAATGTAGAAAGAAACAAAAGAAAACCAAAGAATAAAGAAGGAAATGAAGAAACTAGTACAAAAATATTAATGTGTATAGAGAAAAGGTCTCTCATGTATACAAAATTATACAATGTGAATGAAAAAAGTTTATTATGTAAAAAAATGTTATTAATGTATTTGAAAAATGTTAATAAATTATTTAAAAATAGTTGTTAATTTTTTTGTGATGTATACAAAAATATATACAACGCAAATACAATGTGTATAAAATTATGTTGATCATTTATTTAATTTTTTAAACTGTGTATAAAAAATGGTCTTGGTGTACTCAGAAAATGTACATTGTTGTGTGAAAGAATGTTGTTGCCATTACAAAAATGTTCTCTGTGTATTTTAAAATGTTGACCATGTATTCAGAAACGGGCTGGCTCAGTTCTGTACAGAACAGAAAAGGCCTTCAGCGAGACATAAGCTATTCGCGCGCAAAGCGAGATATAGCTCTGGCGGTGATCCAGTGGCCATATATATGATGCCGTGAAGGTGGCCTTGTTTTACTGTACGTCATATTGGGCCCTTCGCAAATCCAAGTGGCCATAGATATATGAGCTTTCTATTCGTCGCTTGCGACGGAATTCCCTTTTTTTGTAGAGAAACATCGCACCTTTATTTCATATATTTTTTTGAGCATCACAAACTTTATTCATCATATGATAGCTTGATCGTTTACATAATGGTGAAGAATAAAGTCAGGGATGACAGTTTCCCATGCTTCAGACATGCCAGAAGTAATACAATGTTTTGCTAAATTATCCGCGACTGAATTAGCCTCTCTACTACAGTGATCAAAAGTGATACTAGCAAACTCCAGTGCCAGGAGGGAGCACTCGACAATAATTGGTACGCCTGTTCCCATATATGTGTTTGGATCAGAGATGGCCTCAAGTGCATTGAGACAGTCAGACTCAACTTCCAAATTCGTGCACCCCAGATTTGCTCCAAAATTTAACCCACATCGAATAGCGATTAGTTCTGCTACTTCTATACTCGCCACATGTGGTAATAGATGAGTCGCTGCACCTAGGAACTTACCGTGGTCATCACGGGCAATGACACCACAAGATCCCGCGAACCTATCCGCATGAAAAGAAGCATCGACATTTATTTTAACAACTCCCACCGCAGGCTTCTTCCATACATGGTCCCGCTTGCGAGTAGGCTGATTTGGAGTGTTTGCTCGTAAAAAATTTGTTGCTAACACTCGGATCGTCATAGCTGCTTGTTGAGGCATCTGAACTATCTCACCTTTTGTATGGATTCTCCTTTGCCACCAAATAAACCACATTGCTACAAGGGCGAGCTTAGCTATAGGAATGTTATGTATTGACGACTGCATCTGGATCAGTCTGTCAAGGTTAATAGAGCCCGATCGGTCCTGGCAAACCACCCGTTCAATCTCCTGTGATAGCCCTAGCTCCGTCAAAATTGCGTGCGCCCCGGTACAGGTGAACAAGCAATGTTGTATGTCTTCTAATCCGGTGGAACAGATCGGACATTGCGGGATCAGAGGAATATGTCTATTAGCAAGAACATCATAGCATGGAAGAACCCCCTTCAACACTTTCCAGCCAAAGTGTTTGATCTTCCTTGGTAGTCGCAGTTTCCAAAGATCTTTCCAAACTCCATTTAATGAGGCACTACTTGGGCTAGTCCGATTCAAGTGCTGTCCGAATTGATGCTCAAATTCAACATGGTATGCCGAACGCACGGAAAAGGTCCCAGTCCTTGTATGTTGCCAAGCTACAAAATCTTCAACGGCCTCCACATGAAGAGGAATTTGTAGAATTCTATGCACATCGACTGAAAAAAAGACGCTGTGAATAAGTGCCTCATCCCATTGTCCTGTGTGGGGGTCAATTATCTCTTCCACTTTTGTTAGCATAATACCCCCCTAGGGGTAATAGGCTTTCTGTTCATACTAGTGGGTATCCACGGATCATCCCAAATATTAATGTGTGAACCAGAACCCACACGCCATATGCATCCCCTTCTGAAAGTTTGAATACCAGCTACAATACTCTGCCAAGTGAACGAAGAACCTTTCTTGGGGCCAGATTTCAGAATATCTCCATTGGGATAATATTTTGCCCTCAGAACTCGTGCACACAAAGAATCGGGATTTTGGAGTAGTCGCCAACACTGCTTTGCTAACATAGCAAGATTAAAGTTGTGAAGGTCTCTAAACCCCATGCCACCTTTTTTCTTCGGTACACACATTTTCCACCAGGCGAACCAATGCATTTTTTCTTCTCCTCTCCATCACCCCACCAAAACCCGGAAATTTCATCAGTAATCGATTTACATATACCTTTAGGTAACTTGAACACAGACATAGCATATGATGGAATCGCCTGTGCTACTGATTTCAGAAGAATTTCTTTACCTTGTATTGAGAGGATTTTTTTCTTTCCATCCCTTGAGCCTCTGGCATACTCTGTCCACTAAGTGCTGAAAACAATCACTACGATCAACACCAACCATAGTTGGTAGACCAAGGTATTTGTCTGACAGGGCTTCAGTTAATATGTCCAGAATTCCACAGACAATTTCTCTGTCGTTAACTCTCATATTTGGGCTGAAAAATATACTCGACTTTGGAGTACTCACCCGCTGTCCTGAGCTAGCACAATACGTGTCAAGAACCCTCTTAAGAGTGTTTGCATTATGGTTAGAGGCTTTCATCAGAACCAAGGAATCATCTGCAAATAAGAGATGAGAGATAGACGGGGCATCCCTGCATACCTTTATACCTTCAATACCTCCCGTTTCCTCCTCAAAAGATAGCATGCTCGACAGCCCCTCAGAGCAAATCAAGAACAGATAAGGAGACAGAGGGTCCCCCTGTCTCAAGCCCCTGGTTGTATGAATTCCTTCGTTTCAGTGTCATTGAATCTGATTCTATAGCTTACCGAGGAAACACACTCCATGATAAGTTCTATCCATTGGGTATGGAATCCCAACTTAATCATCATCTGTCGTAGAAAATCCCATTCTATCCTGTCATAAGCTTTTAGCATATCCAACTTAACTGCACAGATTCCATTAGAGCCATGGGTTTTCTTTTTTATTGAATGGAAACATGCATACACTACTAACACATTATCAGTGATTAACCTGCCTGGTACAAAGGCACTCTGGGTGGGGGAAATTACCTCAGGCGGGATTTTCTTCAGTCTGTTGGCTAGCATCTTCGAAATTATTTTGTAAACAACATTACATAAACTGATGGGTCTGAACTGGGTTATTACCTCCGGGCTGTCCACTTTTGGGATTATCACCACATTTGTGGAATTCCACCCATTCGGATTCTTCTTATTGTTGATTGCATCAAGCACTTCCTTTGTAAGTTCATCACCTACAATATGCCAGAACCGTTTAAAGAAAATCGCATGCAGCCCGTCCGGTCCCGGGGCCTTCAAATCGCCTATCTGGAAAAGAGCTTTCTTTACTTCATCTTTTGTATAAGGTGCACTCAACAGTGCGTTCGTTTGCGGTGTAACCACCGGCTTGACAGTGGATAATAAGCCGTCATCAATCAACCCTGCGTCAGTATTAAAGAGACTCTGGAAGTAATCAAAAATCAAGGGCTTCAGGTTATTACCCTCAACCCAATCATTATTAATATTTTTCAGCTTCTTGATCAAATTACGGCGTCTACGGGCCGAAGCAAACTGGTTAAAAAAATTGGTGTTCCGATCACCGCGACGCAACCAATTCGCATGACCACGCTGGGCCCAGTATATCTCCTCCAGCTCTAGGAGATTCTCTATCAACATCGAGAGATCCTGCTGTTTTGCCTTCACCTCTGAACTATATGGCTCTCTCATGAGCATATCTAGCTCCCGCTGAGCTGAACGTAACATGTGTCATGGTCCCTTCAGAACCTTGCGATCCCACGTATGAAGTTCTTTATGGACAGCAGCAAGTTTATCGCTGGCCGTAGGACAGAGCCCACGAGTAACCGTCTTTAGCCATGCAGTTTTTACCACTTCCTCAACCGCTTCTTCAGCTAGCCATATCGCTTCAAACTTGCGACCGACACTAGGGCTCGGCGAAGCTACACCTGCCAAATACTCAGTATCCAAGCAGATAGGTCTGTGATACGACTTGCCCATTTTTAAGTTACTCAAACCGCATAATGGGTGCATCTCCATCCAATCTGCATTCGACACCGCTCGGTCGAGCCGTTCCCTTAGTCCTCCTCTGAAGAAGGTGAACTTATCACCATGGTAACCAATATCCTCGAGGGAACAGTCCATGAGCGCGTCCTGAAAAGCTTGCATCCGACTATGTTGCCGAGGGGCTCCTCCCTCCTTTTCCGACGAGAATAGAATCTCATTAAAATCACCAACCGCCACCCACGGGAGAGTGGATTGAGCATGGAGATCACGCAAGAGTTGATACGTCCTCTCCTTATTGTCCCAGTTTGGTTCACCATACACTCCCGTTAACCTCCACATTCTGCCATCACTTTCCTCCACCGACACATCAATGCAGCTAAAGGTAGTAGTCCGGGAGTAGATCCTCACCTCCTTCTTCTAGACTAATAGCAAACCACCCTTCCTGCCATCGAGACATGGTGCCACAATCTTGTGATCCATTCCCATCGTCCTCATCAGAGCCTCCGCCTTATCCTCGTCCAGGTGCGTCTCAGACAGAAAAAACACATCTGCATTATTTTGCCTCTGGATATCCAGAAGCAAGCAAACTGTCGGGGCACCAAGGAGACCCCGCAATTCCAACTTATGAGCTTCATTGTTTCTGTAACTATTTGACTTAGCAAACAAACAAAACTTGCCGTAATCTGAATTATACGAGGGGACAGAAAACCGATCACAACGCCTTGCAAGTCAGCGGAGTTGCGCCGGGACAGAATACCGGCTTCGCGAGATGCACGCCGGGACAAACAATCAGCTTCACGAGGCTAACCAAGTGACTGATCCTTGAAAGCAGCCATGTAGCAGATCACAAGAACAAATAACCAGGCTAAATCAGCTGTTCCTCTTCTCTTATGAGGGCAGCATGTAGGTTCGCCAACACTAGGAACCCATAGCCCCGCGAGGTCAGACGACAGGTAGGGGCAGGCAAGCGGCACACGAGGGAACGCGCCGAGTATTCTTCCAGCTTCACGCAAGGGCAGACATCGGGCTGGCGGCCGCCGCCGGCGGCGGCGGCAGTCAAACCCTAGATCGCCAACAGATCGCCTCCCTTACGACTAAGAACGTTTCGTTTTTTCGCCGACGGTCTATGCGAGCCAAATTTCGAATATATAGTATTACCTTCGTCCCAAATTTCGAATCATGATACGCAAAGGGATACAACAGCCGTAGTAATTTTCTCATAGCCTAGAACGGTACTCTCTGCATACAAATTGCATACCATGAAAAGTAATCGGCCCGGCCTTTTATCTCCAATATATTCCTTTGGAAAATTCTTGAAGCAATTTTAAAATAGATTTTTCTGTTAGTTTTGGTTTTATTTTATTTCCCACGGGCTCTATACACTTTGCCATTGCTTTATGTCTGGTCTTTCACATATTTCTCTATGAGCTATTTATTTGAGTTTTTTTGTTACTTTTCCTACTAGTTTTCACTGGTTTAATGTTTTTCATTTATTTACCTTTTCTTTACATATTTTTATTTAGTACTTTTTAAATTTAAAATCCATGGTCATTATATAAAAACTATTATTTGTTTATTAATGGATGTGAATATTTTCTAAATTTAAGAAACATATTTCAGAAAATGAGAACCATTTTTTAGTTTACGATTTATAAATATCATAATAACTTCTTAAATTCATAATGACTTTGAAAAATCCATGACATTTTTCTTAAAATTTAATGGACAGTCTTTGAAATTCATTTTTTCTATAAAAAATAGAGTTTAAAAAGTCATGAATAATTTAAAATTCTTGGAGATTTTTTAAAGTAGAAAACACCAGTTGATATTAAAAAAAGGCACGGTAATTTGAATAAAATAAAAAATGTTGAAGACAATACCAGAACTGCCGTTCTTTAGACTTTGAGCACTAAAAAATCATGAAGCCTAGAATAAGTTTATTTAGGCTATGAAGTCGAGAATAAGTGCGCGGCTAGGCTACTATACATGTTGCTACAAGGGCCAGCCCAATAACTTAGGAAAAACAAACCCGATTTTCTAGTGTAAAAATTTAAATATGGAAACAATCAACAAAAAAATTGTGTCTATATTTCAACTTCTTTTATGATGTCTAAAAGTTCATACTCACAAAAAAACATGTTTTAAAAATGTTTAGGCATGACATAGATTTATGTTAGCACACTTATTTTTTTAGTATTTAATATGAATAAGAAATGGAAATACAAGACGAAAAAAGGAAATGAAACAATTAAAAATGAAAAAGGGGAAAGAACACTGAAAATAAAAAATTACGTAAAACTGAAAAATAAAAGGAAAAAAATAAAAAAAATAGAAAACTAGCGAAAGAAACGCTGTAGCAACTAACTGTCACTATGAGCGTTAAATCGGAATTGACACTTCACAATCCTACCTCGAAGTCTTAATTGTTGCGAAAAAGGCTGTAGCGAAAAATGGCTGCCCTCAACTAAAAAATATTCCTGGAGAATTTTGAAAATCAGAAAAGCTTAAATCGCCTTAAAAAAACTCAATCAAGAAGATCAATTGTCAAGCTTTACGAATAATCAACACTTTCTATATGGCATCTATATATGATTGAACATATTTTTCATGAGAACATAATACTAGTATAGCCTCCAACTGAGCTAGAATTAAGACGAATCTCTTGCAACAAAAAGGTATCCCTTCTGGGACTAGGAAAACCCCAGGTTAGTGAAAGAATATCGGTGCGGTGCCCAACAGCCCAAGGGGGAAAGTATTTCATACCAGGCTTAAACTAGGAACCTTCTTGAATTAGGCCCAAAAGGTCTTCAATGCCGCCCTATCTTTTCCCCTTCGGCTTCGAGGTCCCAGCTCCAGATCACGTAAGACAAGGACGTTTGCCAAATGTGCAGAAGAAAGGCTACAGCTGACGCTGACGGCTCTAAAAGCTCGTGTCTCCAAGAGACCGATCGAAGGTCGCTTTTCCTCTTTGCTGCTGATCCCGATCTTATCCCAACCTTGTCCCGAGAGTCGTCACACGTATCATCACAGACTCATGGTTTTCCTTTCCTTTCTCTTTCTTCTCTGATTTGGACAGAGCGCATGCCACCGTTTGACACGTCAGCGTGAGTGGCAAATTAGTGGCTGCGAGTGCTTAAGGGTACACCAGTGTCATGTCATTCACCGATTGATGGTACCAAATAAAGGCTAAGTAGGCACATACGCACCAACCAATTTTGAGGTGTTGTCACACTAGGAGCATTTGTATTCATAGCAATCAAACCCTAAGTAGGCACATTGGCTTTTTCTATCACTCTCTCTTTTAAGCCTCTTTTGTCATGTCCCTTGTAGCAACACCATCAAGTGTTAAGTGCATCTCCAACGCCGACCCCTAAATCTCCCGCATTACCTAGCTGTCCAGACTCTGCACGTCATTCAATGGCATCCCCCATCAATCCGCGAACCAATCTGGATCATCGTTTTTCCAAACCAAAACCAAACCATGAGGGTTTACGAGAGTTTGGACAAAAGTCACGTAAGACTTCGACACCTCGGGTCCACCCAAAACTAAGGTGGAACATGCACTATTTCCGAGGCAAATCCCCCTTTCTCAACACTCCTCTTTCATCCCGCTGCTTTTCACCCGATTCTCGCCCTTTTTCGCCGCTGCCGCATGAACCTGCACAAAAAGTTGTCGGAGACGGCGGTGGTGGAGGATCCGGCGATCAAGCTCGTCTCAAAGCGAAGGCAAAGGCGGCATCTTAGTGAAGAAAGAGGAGGCACACGTCAAATGCTTCAACATCAAGGAGACATCCAAGGACAAGAGGTTTAACATGTTGATGATGACGGACGAGAAGAAGATAAAACTCGGAGAGAATAAGGTCATGCTCGAAGAGAAAAAGATTGAGATCGCAGCTGCTTCACAGGACGCAAAGATGTTGACCTTGAGGATGTAGAATTTGGATGACAATGTAAGAATGACCTTGAGGATGCAAGTTGTTTGTCTTAAGATGCTGAAGTGCACGAAGGGTCAGTTGGAGAGGACTGAAAAGGAGGCGGTTGAGAAGGCAACGACGATAGAGTGAGCTTGGAGGCTCGGATTGCCGGTCCGGCAGGGCATAAAATCCAATTTTTTACACGGAGTTGGACCGATTTTTTTATCGGATGTATAAAAACTATGCATACTTTCCTCTTTTTGGTTATGTTCGGATGCTGGACTGATAGTTCTGGATGGTCGGCTTCCGCATCAGTGTCCGTGGATGGATATGGTGTCCGGTTTAGGGGTTAGCCTTGAAGATGCTCTAAAGACCGCGATCCATATTATCATTTTTTAAGTGCAACTTTGTACTAGAGCAGCGACAAGTAATATGAATAGAAGGGAGCACTAATATAATTTCAGAACGGTGATTCAATAGCTTAGCATTATATGTTAAGGTTAGGTGTTATGCTAATCATTTTGAAGTTGCATCCACTCCACATCCCTGATCATTAGTGCTTGTCAATTTCTCTCACCTCTGACGTCTTGCTTAGCGGACGTACGCACTTTAATTAGGCCGCTGGTTACACAAAAAATGATCCAATTTTCTCCGTGTATGTTTTGCCCACTTCAATTATTATTTTCGTTCTTTTTATAGCTTAAACAAACTTTGTCACTAGTAATTGGCATGTTCGTGTGGCCAACTGAAAACATTTTTTTTAGATAACAGAAGACTCATAAGCAGATGCAGCCCATGTGACAAGTGTACCTTCTCTCCTCTTATGTTGTGACATCACCGTCGGCCAGATTGCTACTACGGAAACCGTGTTTGAATGGCACTGCAAGAGTCCTGGTTAGTTCGATGCGGTGACCAGTGTGTACGATGTGCCATCATAAACTGAAAGAAAAACATATTCTAGTCAATTGCACTTCCGAGCAAAATAAAATTCGTACCACGCTAGTACCATGTTAATTGCTCGGAGCCCAACGGATGCTTACAGTGGAGTCACCTCTGACCTACCCTGGTCGGTGCCGACTTCCCCTTTCCTGCATATCAAAGCAATTAAGGGGAGTATTATATGAATTAATGTTTCTATGAAAAATTATATTGTCACGAGCATGTCAAATTCCTTTAGCAAGCATGGCAAATCCTTGCACTGATAAAAGAAATTGCTACCCTTGCGACAAAATAATTTGCCGTAAAAATGGCTGATTTGGCATGGCTAAAAACCTGGCGTCGGATTTTAACATTCATGTATTATATTTATTGATTTCGTGTCTATTTAAGCTAATTGCTAGACTACCCGCAAAAAAAGCTAATTGCTAGAAATTTATTTTTTGAGAGATATGCTGAATTAATTTATTTATTTAGAAAAGAAGGAAGACCCCAGTCTCTATATTTGGGTGATGCATGCAGCCACTTTATTAATTATTCACAAAAGACTTTATAAAGAAGTACAACAGTAAATCTGAAGCCACCGTCTAGGCAACATCTGACGCTACTTCTATCCAGTTGATGAAGGGATGCTGATAGTCCGGGCCTAATACCAGACAGATCTCGCAGCCATGTCTAACATCTAAGACCTGAGGCCCCAACCAAGCCACTTGTCGGGTATGGGCAACACACCGATCCGGCGCGCTCTCAGAGGCTGCCGCCGCCAACTGCCACAACTCCATCTTCAGAGCTGTATTGACGCATCAACCTGGAAAATATGTTGAATTAAAAATAAATATACTGAAAAAAATACTATTGGGATAGCTTGCTAACATGGAACGTGCCGTTGTCTGGTGTGCTAGTAGATGTACCTTTTGCCTCCTGCTCGTTTTTCCTTCCACCCAAGCCTCCATGCCAAATGGACAAAATTTCACAACTCATGTGATCTGGCCAGCACAAGGTGTGTTAGTTGGGTATCCCCAATAATAATAGTGTGACCAAGTTTAAAATTTAGAATCACTCCATAAGTTTGGAAACGGTGTAGTGGCAGGAACATGGGATCTTCGTTGGTACCAAATTTCATTACCCTAATATGATATAAAATTTGTTTGTTAAGCAAACCATCTGGGGAGTTAAGTGTGCAGAAAGTCGTCAACTGTTTTGCCTCCTTTGGTTTAGAGGAATTTCATAGGAATTCTAGAGGATAGGATTCTTATAGGATTTTTTCTTTTAGAGCCCTTTGGTTCATAGGAATGGATTCCTATTCCTACATAGGATTGGTTCCTATCCTCCATATTTCATAGGAAAATAAAAAAGAGCCTAGACTCAATGGAAAAATTCCTTTGGTGTCAACCAAATGACATCTTGTTTCCTATTCCTACTCATAGGATTTGAGATACATATCATCTCATTTCCTACAAAATTCCTATTCCTATGATAATCCTATCCTATGAACCAAAAGAGGCCTTAAGTAGGTCAAACACGCTGAAGAAATGAGCGGTGGGTTTGAGAGTACCCTGAAAGCTCATGCTTAACTTGTCAGAGCAAGCGCTGTCACCTTGCGATCTTCTGCAACAGAAGGTTTGTACACAATGTTGTGATGCTCTTTACAGATGATGTGATGCATATATGCAAATGGAGGTTGTCGAAGTGACATGACTAATTTCGGCTCGTTAAAGAATACCAATGTACTGTCAGTATATCCTGTAACTGAATTGCCCATCTCGAAAAGTATAAAATGAAAAGTTGGGTCACAATCAATTACTCCTTCAATTTCGTATTGCGGGGTGTACAATGTCTTTTTTTACGCAGGAGGACCCATTGCTGCATTGGTTAGAGCGGTGAAGCAGTACATCTTACAACAAGGAAATCTCTAACACAAACCCAGAGTGCAATCGTATAATACGATGTAAATGCTGCTGACACACTCATGCAATTTCAGAAGGATTTGGTATACAAACAAAGTTGTATTTAGACAAAAGTTGTTACTCATTGTTCACAACTGAACAATAAAATTTGTTTAAACAAGAGTTAATTAATCATCAGATTAGTTATTCTCTAACTTCTATCCATTGTGATTTGGATATTCATCACAAACATGCCAAATATTATTTCTGCATTTATTTTGCAAATGTACACAATTTGCTGAAAAAACTTAGGACCAGCCTCCTAACCATCCAATTCCTTTTTGAAGGATGATTACAAATTCGCTTCAATGAGAAATGTTGTGAAAGCTCTACTGATCAAGCAATTGCGACCTCCAAAGGTGAACAATGGCAAGGTGCACTACTCCAAACTTGTGCTCAATTGTGAGACAAATACATTTTGCTCTGTTCACTCAGAGGTGTGAAGTGCACATAATATAGCAACATCAATAATCTCTGCAAACAAGTTACAGATAACCTTAAAAACTCTTATGCAATGTTTATATTATATAAAATATTGTTCACCTAGTCATAAACATAATATATCAGCCACTTCAATATCAAACACCATTGAAGATTTAAAGACGGAACAATTGATTCAACAATTTCTAGTCCATATTTATCAAATTTAACATTTGACTCACTCATTTACTCTCAACCTACAAGAGAATCATATTACTTCCTCGCAACATTAAGCAAGTAAGATTGGCTAAAAAAACATCAAGCAAGTAAGTAGGACCGATATAGCTAGTACTAGTTTCACCAGAATTAATATTTGCTTCAGTATGTCTATCTAAATAGCCAAAATAGTTGATATCTTGTTAATTTCTTGACTTGATGGGATATAACGGACCACATCATTCCTTTTACTTGCTTGTGACGAATTCATCTTATTTTTACTGTCTTTGACCTCAGTCCTTATCTTCATGCCATTGATTTCCTTGCCTCCAGTACTATGTGCATCGTTTGAAAAATCGTCAATGGGATCCAAAATTTGTGACCCATTAGAAACTTAACCTTTGTTTCGAAGAAAATCAACATAATCTTCTATCCAATACCAGAAATTGCATTTCCACCTTTAGGCAGGCTGACAAATTCAGAAAAGAGTAAACATTCCAAGCCAGATCGCAAAAACATTTGTGCGAATGCAGTAAACAATAGAAATTTACTACTAAAATTATGATTGGCGTACTTCAAGAAATCATGGATCTTGTTGTTCATCATATCAGTAGTGTACCTTTTAACAACCCTAAATCCACAAGTCGTGTAGTTCACAAGAGGAAGTGGCCCGTACTGACGATGAATAAATCCTGAAGAGTTAGAGCTGGAAGCCATGAGATTGTCTCCTATGTCTCTAAAGAATAAGTTTTAACTACTGATTTGTTGCAATGTAGGGATTCCACCTGCATTCTCACTCAAGGGCTGGATTTATAGAGGACACATAACCTACCCTTTTTTCATGTACTCGGGTTCTATGTCATAGCAACTCAGTTCTTACACAGAGAACTCAATATCTTTCAATTCTTAAATACTAAAACATGTACACAGAACTACGTAATTGGTACTATATAATTCTTAATAACTTAAACAAATAAATTTGACAAAACAATTGATAGAACGCACAATAGCTACATTTGAAATCTATACATCCTAATGGAGAAACTATGCTTCATTTAATAATTGATGAATGTTAAAAGCAGTTTTTGCTTTGTTCATCTTCAAGTTTGCCAAATGATATAATATTCGTGACCCAGCACTACCAACTGTGTTCTACAAAAGAGAGCAAATATTCTATTAGAAAAAATACATAAATTACACTGAGAATAATGTGCAGAATAATCAGTTACCTTATTTATATTACATTTTATAGAACTACCATCAAAATATGTTCCGATCATCAAAGAGGCAATTCCAGAATGTTGGCTGCATCATATATTAGTCACATAAACAAATTCTTAACATGGTTGAACAAAATTACTTGCCTGCCTAGAGGAAGATGTGTTGTGTCAATAAATTTCTTAGACCATCTGAGGGAGTCCTGGATTAGGGGGTGTTCGGGTAGCCGGACTATACCTTCAGCCGAACTCTAGGACTATGAAGATACAAGATTGAAGACTCCGTCCCGTGTCCGAATGAGACTTTCCTTGGCGTGGAAGGCAAGCTTGGCGATGCGGATATTCAAGATCTCCTACCATTGTAACCGACTTTGTGTAACCCTAACCCTCTCCGGTGTCTATATAAACCGGAGGGTTTTTAGTCCGTAGGACAACTTCATCAGACAACAATCATACCATAGGCTAGCTTTTAGGGTTTAGCCTCCTTGATCTCGTGGTAGATCTACTCTTGTACTACCCATATCATCAATATTAATCAAGCAGGACGTAGGGTTTTACCTCCATCAAGAGGGCCCGAACCTGGGTAAAACATCGTGTCCCTTGTCTCCTGTTACCATCCGGCCTAGAGGCACAGTTCGGGACCCCCTACCCGAGATCCGCCGGTTTTGACACCGACATTGGTGCTTTCATTGAGAGTTCCTCTGTGTCGTCGCTTTTAGGCCCGATGGCTTCTTCGGTCATCAACCATGATGCAGTCCAGGGTGAGACTTTTCTCCCCGGACAGATCTTCGTCTTCGGCGGCTTCGCACTGCGGGCCAACTCGCTTGGTCACCTTGAGCAGATCGAAAGTTACGCCCCTGGCCATCAGGTCAGGTTTGGAAGCCTAAACTACACGGCTGACATCCGCGGGGACTTGATCTTCGACGGATTCGAGCCACAGCCAAGCGTGCCGCACTGTCTCGATGGGCATGATATAGCCCTGCCGCCGAACAGCGCCTTGGAGGCCGCACACGCATTGGTTCCGACCATTGATTCGGAGCCCACTGCGCCAATCGAGGATCAGTGGATGGACGCTGCCTCAGGGGCTGCGATCCTAGAGGCGATCGAGCCGAACTCCAGCCCCGCACTCCGCATGGCCCGTGACTCCGAGGAGCCGGATTCCTCTCCGAACTCCGAGCCCCCCGCGCCCCCGCCGATCGAATCCGATTGGGCGCCGATAATGGAGTTCACCGCCGCGGACATCTTCCAGCACTCGCCCTTCGGCGACATCCTGAATTCTCTAAAGTCTCTCTCTTTATCAGGAGAGCCCTGGACGGACTACGGTCAGCAAGGTTGGGATACGGACGATGAAGAAATTCAAAACCCACCCACCACCCACTTCGTAGCCACTGTCGACGACTTAACCGACATGCTTGACTTCGACTCCGAAGACATCGACGGCATGGACGACGATGCAGGAGACGAACAAGAACCAGCACCTGTAGGGCGTTGGAAGGCCACCTCGTCATATGACATATATATGATGGACACTCCAAAGGATGGAGATGGCGATGGAACAACGGTTGACAATACCTCTAAGAAACAGCCCAAGCGCCAGCGTCAGTGGCGCCGCTCTAAATCCCGCCAAAGCAAAAACGGTGATTCCGGCACGGGAGATAATACTACTCCGGACAGCGCTGAAGAACACCCCCTCCAGCAAAATTCGGCACAGGAGGACAGAGAAGCCAGCCCTCACGAGAGGGCGGCGGACCAAGAGGTTGAGGACGATAATTATACGCCTCCCTCCGAAGACGAGGCAAGCCTCGACGACGACGAGTTCGTCGTGCCAGAGGATCTTGCCGAACAAGAGCGTTTTAAACGCAGGCTCATGGCCACGGCAAGCAGCCTCAAGAAAAAGCGGCAACAACTTAGAGCCGATCAGGATTTGCTAGCTGACAGATGGACTGAAGTCCTTGCGGCCGAAGAGTATGAACTCGAACGCCCCTCCAAGAGTTACCCAAAGCGCATGCTGCTACCCCGACTAGAGGAGGAAGCACCTACATCACCAGCGCATGACATGGCCGACCGGTCACCTCGTGGCCGCGACAGAGGCCTCTTGGCCCTCCACTCAAGCCATGCCCCGGCACCGTCAAGCATACTAAGGCACGGGAAAATGCGCCCGACCTGCGCGACATCCTGGAGGACAAGGCAAGGCAAACAAGATCGATCTACGGATCGCGCAGGCGCCCCATGGCACGTGACGGTGATCGTCACTCCGGACGCAATGAATCCGGCCGGGCCGAACTCAACAGACAAAGCTCCTTCGAGCTGCGTCGTGATATAGCCCAATACAGAGGCGCCGCACACCCACTATGCTTCACAGATGAAGTAGTTGATCATAAAATCCTTGAGGGCTTCAAACCCATAAACATCGAATCATACGATGGCACAACAGATACTGCGGTATGGATCGAGGATTATCTCCTTCATATCCACATGGCCCGCGGCGATGATCTACACGCCATCAAATACCTCCCACTCAAACTTAAGGGACCGGCCCGGCATTGGCTTAACAGCTTGCCAGCAAACTCAATCGGTTCTTGGGAGGACCTGGAAGCCGCATTCCTTGACAACTTCCAGGGCACTTATGTGCGACCACCGGACGCCGATGACCTAAGCCACATAATTCAGCAGCCAGAAGAATCGGCCAGGCAATTCTGGACACGGTTCCTAACAAAGAAAAACCAGATAGTCGACTATCAGGACGCAGAGGCCTTAGCGGCCTTCAAGCATAATATCCGTGACGAGTGGCTGGCCCGACACCTGGGACAGTAAAAGCCAAAATCTATGGCAGCCCTCACGACACTCATGACCCGCTTTTGCGCGGGAGAAGACAGCTGGCTAGCTCGCAGTAACAACTTAACCAAGAACACTGGTAATTCGAATACCAAGGACAAAAGTGACAGGTCACGTCGGAACAAACAAAAGCGCCGCGTTAACAGCGACAGCAACGAGGATACGACAGTTAATGCCGGATTCCGAGGCTACAAATCCGGTCAACGGAAACAACCATTCAAAAGAAAAACTCAGGGCCCGTCCAGATTGGACCGAATACTCGACCGCTTGTGCCAGATACATGGCACCCCCGAAAAGCCAGCCAATCACACCAACAGGGATTGTTGGGTGTTCAAGTAGGCAGGCAAGTTAAGAGCCGAAAACAAAGACAAGGGGCTGCATAGCGACGACGAGGAGGAGCCCAGGCCGACGAACAACAGTGCACAGAAGGGATTCCCCCCACAAGTGCAGACGGTGAACATGATATACGCAACCCACATCCCCAAGAGGGAGCGGAAGCGTGCGTTTGGGGACGTATATGCGATGGAGCTGGTCGCCCCAAAGTTCAACCCATGGTCCTCCTGCCCGATCACCTTTGATCGAAGGGACCACCCCACTAGCATCCGTCATGGCGGCTTCGCCGCATTGGTTCTAGACCCAATCATTGACGGATTTCATCTCACAAGAGTCCTCATGGACGGCGGCAGCAGCTTGAACCTGCTTTACCAGGATACAGTGTGAAAGATGGGCATAGATCCCTCGAGGATCAAGCCCACCAAAACGACCTTTAAAGGCGTCATACCAGGTATAGAAGCCAACTGTACAGGCTCAGTTACACTGGAAGTGGTCTTCAGATCTCCGGATAACTTCCGAAGTGAGGAGTTAATCTTCGACATAGTCCCGTTCCGTAGTGGCTATCACGCACTGCTTGGGCGAACCACATTCCCAAAATTCAACGCGGTACCGCACTATGCATACCTCAAGCTCAAGATGCCAGGCCCTAGAGGAGTAATCACGATCAATGGGAACACTGAACGCTCCCTCCGAACGGAGGAGCACACGGCAGCGCTCGCAGCAAAAGTACAAAGTAGCCTCTCTAGGTAGTTCTCCAGTCCGGCCTTCAAAAAGCCGGACACTGTCAAGCGCGCCCGGAATACCCTACAACAAGACCGCCTGGTGCGTTCCGAGCTAGCGTAGCAATGCGGCCCCAACCCTAGCCCTCGCGATATAGCGAAACCAGCGCTTCGCGTACATAACTACGCTCTTGAAATACCATGGGCACAGGGAAGGGGCACTATCACGGCACGCCCGAAATACGGCTTAAACCGCACCAGGGGCTGCTGGATTCCTTCTTTTTTTTCTCTTACTCTCAGGACTCCATACTTCGGACGACCCGTTCAGCAATTCAACTGCCGCACAAACGATGCAAGATCCAGGGAAGCAGACAAGCCACGCCGCATTATGAAACTCCCAGGTGGTCTCTATTGCGAGCAATATACCTGTTTTTCAATACAATTCCGCGGCCTGCCCCTGGCCAGGACATGTTAAATAGTCCAATTTATTTTGCTTACCGCACTATTTGTATCGTTCCGCTTTCATAGCAGCCTTTCTATAAACAATGCATAGCTTTTCGTCTATTTTTTGCATTACCCTCTTTTTATATATATGTTTATTAATAACATGCTGCATCCATACACTGTGGTACGGCAAAATACGCTAGGGGCTTCAGTACCCATCAATATGGCGTGAGAAGTCCGTCCACTTTCACAAGTGCGGCATCCCGAACTTATAGCACTATATGCATCGGCTCCGAATCATGATTTGGGTCAATAGTTGGGTTTGCCCGGCTCCTATGTTTTGGTGCCTTACGTTCCGCTATATCGGCTAAGGTAGCACTAGGAGAACCACTGCGATTGTGCCCCAGTTGAGCTGGGCCGAGCACCTCAGTGGAGAAAGCTAAAACTGACTGTCATGATGAGGCGAGAGACCGGTCACTGTTTGAGAGGTTTTTCGAGTCCTTAAAGGCTTATGCCGCTTCGAGCGAGGAACCGGCTTTGTCCGGCCAAGGCGTGGATAGCGCCCCGAACTCGGTCTTCCGAATACTAGGGGCTTCACCGAAATTTAAAATTATAGAGTTCTATGGCTAAGTGAGAGTGTTCAAGCATTATAGTCCGATTGCCTTGTTCGTTGTGCTGACCGCCTCCCTCGACGGACCCAATCATGGGAAAAAGAGCGCTCGGGTTTATCCCGAACACCCCAGCACTAGTGGCATGGGGGCAGAAGCCGACGACTGGCCATCTCTCAATTTTTTGATAAACGGCCGCACAGAAAGTAATATTTTAAATTCAAGCATTGCTTAGCGCATATGAACAAGTTTTCAGCGCATAGGATAACACGAGCGAGTTCATTCAAAAATTACATCCTTGGTACATTCATCCGCCACAAGGCGGGCACCAACAAGAACATCCTTGTAATAGTTCTCGGGCTTGTGATGCTCCTTCCCCGGCGGCGGCCCGTCCTTCACAAGCTTCTCACCGTCCAGCTTACCCCAGTGCACCTTTGCACGGGCAAGGGCCCTACGGGCACCTTCGATGTAGACGGAGCGCTTGATGACCTCGAGCCTTGGACAAGCCTCCACCAGCCGCCGCACTAGTCCGAAGTAGCTCCCAGGCAGGGCCTCTCCAGGCCACAACCGAACTATGAAGCCCTTTAGGGCCTGTTCGGCCGCCTTGTGGAGCTCGACCAGCTGCTTCAACTGGTCGCTCAAGGGCACAGGGTGTCCGGCCTCAGCGTACTGAGACCAGAACACCTTCTCCGTCGAGCTGCCTTCCTCGGCTCGGTAGAATGCGGCGGCATCGGATACGCTGCGGGGAATATCTGCGAATGCCCCTGGAGAGCTCCGGATTCGGGTAAGTAACAAGTAGTTTACTTTTATATGTCTGCTTTGCATATAGAATGCCTTACCCGCCGCTATATTTTTCACCGCATCCAATTCCTAGAGGGCCTTCTGGGCTTCGGCCTTGGCAGATTTGGCAGTTTTAAGGGCCGCAGCAAGCTCGGACGCTCGCGTCTTCGAGTCGAGCTCCAAACTCTCATGTTTTTGCATGAAAGCCTGAAGCTCTTGCCGCACCTCGCCGACCTGTGCCTCAAATTTCTCCCGCTCGGCGCGCTCCGTGGCCGCTTTCTTCTCGGCCTCGGACAGCGCCTGCTTGAGGGTCGCCACCTCAGTTGTGGCCCCTACAATAAGCAGTATACTCATGTCATTTTTTGCAATTGCGCCTTCCTATAGGCATTTTTTCCATAAGGTATTTCTTACCTTCTTTCTCCTCGAGCTGCCGTTTGGCAAGGCCGAGCTCTTGCTCGGTCCGCTCGAGGCCCTGCTTCAGGGCACCCACCTCCGCAGTCAGTGCGGCGGTGGCCAGCAGCGAAGCCTGCATACGTATATTGACTCCTTTTTAGTTAGACTCCTGCGATATTTAATAGATCCTCTATTCGGCTTTTCTTTCCGAATGCCAAACAGAGCATCAGGGGCTACTGTCTATACGGTAATATTTTTTACATATTTTTACTTACCTCGAAGCCTGTTAGAAGGCTAGCACAAGCTTCAGTCAGTCCGCTTTTGGCGGACCGGACCTTCTGAACCACCGTACTCATGATGGCACGGTGCTCCTCGTCGATGGAGGCGCCCTTAAGCTCCTCCAGCAGATTGTCCGGCGCCTCTGGTTGGACGGAGGACGCCGGCTCAGTAGGCTTGCTCCTCTTGGCAGGAGTTCGCCTACCGCGGTCCGGAACTGTTGATGATTCCGGCGCAGTGTCCGGCTTAAAGCCGGACTTGGAGCCTAGGGGGGTCTTGTCCCCTTCACTCCTGGAGTCCGGGAGGTCGCCTCGCGGCCCCTCCTGGACCACCTCCTCTCGCCCCGGAGCTTGTCGCGACGCCACTTCGGCGTCATCCGCAGCACAGGGCGAAGCAGCGGGCGGAACTGAATTCACGTTCGATGAATCCAGGGAGCCGCTCGACGACTCGTCGAGCCCGTCCTTGGGCGGACTGCATGATTATATCCGACGTTAGGGAAAGCTGTGCAACAAAAGGAATATCACGAGTTACTCTGGTATCCGAACACCTACGATCTCGCCGGACGCTTGGCCCTGTCCGGCCACTCCTCTTCGTCCTCGTCGGCGTCGGGGATGTAGTCCGGCGGAGGGGTTTTCCTCTTCTTGGACCCCTCGGCTTCCCCTACTGGGGCGGCCTTCCTCTTCTCTCCTCCCCCCGCTGGAGGGGGAGAGGTTTCTTCTTCATCCTCCTCGTTTTCACGGGAGGAGTGCGTCTCGGACTCGTTGGACGACGAGTCCGACACCACCATATGCCGGGAACTCTTTCGAGTCCCCGTGGCCTTCTTCTTCTTGGCCTTCTTCTCCGGCACCACATAAGGTGCCGGAACCAGCAGCTTCTCTAGGAGAGCAGGGGCTGGGTCTTTGGGCAAGGGAGCCGGACAGTTAATCTGTCCGGACTTCTCCCACCAATCCTGTCAAATGTGAGGGAGTTTAGATCCCGCATAGAGTCAAACTATGAAAAAACTTAACATCCTGTAAAGGATGGAAATATCTTACCTCGCCAGCAGGACGCTGCGAGCTGAATCCGCGGTCTTCGGAGGCGGATGTGGGAGCCTTGGCGCCTTTGGTTAGCCCCCTCCAGACATCTTCGTACGTCGTGTCGAATAGCCTGCTCAGAGTGCGGTGCTGCGCCGGGTTGAACTCCCACAAATTGAAGTCCCGTTCTTGACACGGAAGGATCCGGCGGACGAGCATGACCTGGATTACGTTGACAAGCTTGAGCTGCTTGTTCACCAGGGACTAGATGCATTTTTGCAGTCCGGTCAACTCTTCTTCGTCGCCCCACGATAAGCTCGTCTCCTTCCAGGATGTGAGCCGCATAGGGGGTCCGGATCGGAATTCAAGGGCTGCGATCCACTTCGAATCGCATGGCTCGGTGATGTAAAACCACCCTGACTTCCACCCCTTCAAGGTCTCCACAAAGGAGCCCTCGAGCCATAGGACGTTGGCAATTTTGCCCGCCATGGCACCTCCGCACTCCACCTGGTTGCTGCGCACCACCTTTGGCTTGACGTTGAAGGTCTTGAGCCAGAGGCCGAAATGGGGGCAAATGTAGAGGAAAGCCTCGCACACGATGATAAACGCCGAGATATTGAGGATGAAGTTTGGGGCCAGATCGTGGAAATCTAGGCCATAGTAGAACATGAGCCCGCGGACAAATGGGTGGAGAGGAAAACCCAGTCCGCGGAGGAAGTGGGGAAGAAATACCACCCTCTCATGGGGCCTTGGGGTGGGGAGAAGCTGCCCCTCCTTGGGAAGCCGGTGCGCGATGTCTTTGGAAAAGTATCCGGCCTTCCTTAACCTTTTGACATGGCCCTTCATGACGGAGGAGACCATCCACTTGCCTCCCGCTCCGGACATTGTTGGAGAGGGTTGAGGTATGAAGTGCGGGCTTGGGCGCTGGAGCTCGGGTGCGCAGAAGATGGATAGGCAAAGGAGGAAGAAGGCATAGGTAAAAAGGTGGATCCTTATCCCCTTATATGGGCGGATGCGACTATGCGTCCCCACCAGCCTAGTAAAACTCGCTTGCCTCCCAAGCGCCGTGATAAGTGGTGCGGTTGGGTTACCCACGTCCGTATTAACAAGAATCCCGTAAACAAAGGGGACACGATCTCTGCTTTGACAAGACGTGCCAAGGAAACCGCCTCGGAAAACACGCCGAGGTGGACAAGTGAAAACTATTCGAATAAAGGCTTGGCCGTAGTGTGATGTCATGCTGCGGAATACGTCATCAGATTAGATTTGTGTTAATATTATTCTCTCTATGGCAATACGTGGAAGCTTATTTTGCAGAGCCGGACACTACTCTTGGTCTTTACAAAACTTTCATGAAGAATTTGGAGGAGGAAACCGCCTTGCAATGTCGAAGACAATCTGCGCGCTGGACTCGTTGTCGTTGAAGCCTGGTTCAGGGGCTACTGAGGGAGTCCTGGATTAGGGGGTGTTCGGGTAGCCGGACTATACCTTCAACCAAACTCCAGGACTATGAAGATACAAGATTGAAGACTCCGTCCCGTGTCCGGATGGGATTTTTCTTGGCGTGGAAGGCAAGCTTGGCGATGCGGATATTCAAGATCTCCTACCATTGTAACCGACTTTGTGTAACCCTAACCCTCTCCGGTGTCTATATAAACCGGAGGGTTTTTAGTCCGTAGGACAACTTCATCAGACAACAATCATACCATAGGCTAGCTTTTAGGGTTTAGCCTCCTTGATCTCGTGGTAGATCTACTCTTGTACTACCCATATCATCAATATTAATCAAGCAGGACGTAGGGTTTTACCTCCATCAAGAGGGCCCGAACCTGGGTAAAACATTGTGTCCCTTGTCTCCTGTTAGCATCCGGCCTAGACGCACAGTTCGGGACCCCCTACCCGAGATCCGCCGGTTTTGACACCGACACCATCCAATACCCCAATCAGAGACCCTTTAATAAAAATACTTTTCAATACAAACACACAATGCTTTGTGTATAATTTCTGCACATACTTCATGCTTGTCTTCCATAAATGATGCAATACCATTTGAACATTGTGGATCTATAATGCTTATGACCTTATCATCTATATCCCACATAAGAGCATCTACAGTCGGACCTCTCAAACCCGCCTCATACGTCCGGGTGGGCCGTCTGGTCACTGTCCGGTCATGATTTTTTGACCCAGACGGCCCCCTCAAATTTCCCTCAAATGCCCGGGCTGACCAACACCTCCCATATCCAGCCCAAATATGAGGCGGATATGGGGGCGCCCTGATACGTCCATTTTGCATCATGCTTTTATATCAATATTTATTGCATTATGGGTTGTTATTACACATTATATCACAATCCTTATGCCTTTTCTCTCTTATTTATAAGGTTTACATGAAGAAGGAGAATCCCGGCAGCTGGAATTCTGGACTGGAAAAGGAGCAAATATTACAGACTTATTCTGCATAACTCCAAAAGTCCTGAAACTTCACAGAGAATATTTTTAGAATATATAAAAAATATTAGACGAAGAAAGTACCAGAGGGGGGCCACCAGCCAGCAACAAGGGTGGAGGGCACGCCCTACCCCCTGGGTGCGCCCCCGTCCTTGTGGCCCATCTGGCAGGCCTCTGATGCCCATCTTCTGCTATATGGTGTGTTTTGACCTGAAAAAATTAGAAGGAAGCTTTTGGGATGAAGCACCGCCATCTCGAGGCGGAACCTGGGCAGAACTAGTCTAGGGCTCCAGCGGAGCTGTTCTGCCGGGGAAACTTCCCTCCGGGAGGGGGAAAATTGAAGCCATCGTCATCACTAATGATCCTCTCATCGAGAGGGAGTCAATCTCCATCAACATATTCACTAGCACCATATCCTCTCAAACCCTAGTTCATCTCCTGTATCCGGTCTTTGTCTCAAAACCGTAGATTGGTACCTGTGGGTTGTTAGTAGTGTTGATTACCCCTTATAGTTGATGCTAGTTGGTTTATCCAATGGAAGATTATATTTTCAGATCCTTAATGATAATTAATACTCCTCTGATCTTGATCATGAATATGCTTTGTGAGTAGCTACATTTGTTCCTGAGGACATGAGAGAACTCTTGTTATAAGTAATCATGTGAATTTGGCATTCGTTTGATATTTTGATGAGATGTATGTTGTCTCTCCTCTAGTGGTGTTATGTGAACGTCGACTACATGACACTTCAGATTTGGGCCTAGGGGAAGACATTGGAAAGTAATAAGTAGATGATTGGTTGCTAGAGTGACAGAAGCTTAAACCCTAGTTTCTGCGTTGCTTCGTAAGGGGCTGATTTGGATCCATATGTTCCATGCTATGGTTAGATTTATCTTAATTCTTCTTTCGTAGTTGCGGATGCTTGCGAGAGGGGTTAATCATAATTGGGAGGCTTGTCCAAGGACCGGTCCACCCACAGATCAAATTATCAAAGTAACGAACGCGAATCATATGAGCATGATGAAAACTAACTTGACAATAATTCCCATGTGTCCTCGGGAGCTCTTTGCTTTATATAAGAGTTCGTCCAGACTTGTTCTTTGCTATAAAAAGGATTGGGCCACCTTGCTGCACCTTAGTTACTTTTGTTACTTGTTACCCGTTGATAATTATCTTATCACACAACTATCTGTTACCGATAATTTCAGTGCTTACAGAGAATACCTTGCTGAAAACCACTTGTCATTTCCTTCTGCTCCTCCTTGGGTTCGACACTCTTACTTATCGAAAGGACTACGATAGATCCCCTATACTTGTGGGTCATCAAGACTCTTTTTTGGCGCCATTGCCGAGGAGTGAAGCGCCTTTGGTAAGTGGAATTTGGTAAGGAAACATTTATATAGTGTGCTGAAATTTACTGTCACTTGTTACTATGGAAAATAATCCTCTGAGGGGCTTGTTTGGGGTATCTTCACCCCGACCGGAAGAGCAAAGAGTTGCTCCTCAACCTACAGCACCTACTGAAAATATTTATTATGAAATTCTTTTGGGTATGATAGAGAAACTGCTAGCTAATCCTTATGCAGGAGATGGAACATTACATCCTGTATGCACCTAACCCATGTGGATGAAGTTTGTGGATTACTTAAGCTTGTAGGTATGCCTGAGGATGTTGTCAATAAGAAGGTCTTCGCTTTATCTTTGAAGGGAAAGGCATTTACATGGTATAGGCTATGTGATGATATTGGATCTTGGAACTACAACCGACTGAAATTGGAATTTCATCAGAAGTTTTATCCTATGCATCTGGTTCATCGTGATCGGAATTATATATATAATTTTTGGCCTTGTGAAGGAGAAAGTATCGCTCAAGCTTGGGGGAGGCTTAAGTCAATGTTATATTCATGCCGCAATCATGAGCTCTCAAGAGAAATTATTATTCAAAACTTTTATGCTCGGCTTTCTCATAATGATCGATCCATGCTCGATACTTCTTGTACTGGTTCTTTTATGAAGAAGGATATTGAATTCAAATGAGATTTATTGGAAAGAATTAAACGCAATTCTAAAGATTGGGAACTCAACGAAGGTAAGGCGTCAGGTATACATCTTAAGTTTGATTGTGTTAAATCTTTTATGGACACCGATGCTTTTCGTGATTTTAGCACTAAATATGGACTTGACTCTGAGATAGTAGCTTCTTTCTGTGAATCCTTTGCTACTCTTGTTGATCTCCCTAAGGAGAAGTGGTTTAAATATCATCCTCTCTATGAAGTTAAAGTAGTAGAACCTATTAAAGTTGAAGAAGAAACTATTACTTATAATGTTGATCCTATTGTCCCTACTTCTTATATTGAGAAACGACCTTTTCCTGTTAGAATAAAGGATCGTGCTAAAGTTTCAAATGTGGTTCGTAAGAGTTATACTAGAACACCTACACCCCCTGAACAAATTAAAGTTGAACATAGTATTACTATGGTTAAATATCTGTTGGTCGATAATATTGATGGGCATGTTATTTATTTTTGTGATGAAGCCGCTAGGATTACTAAACCTGCTACTAAATATAAACATAGACATGTTGTTGGCATGCCTGTTGTTTCTGTTAAAGTAGGAGATCATTGTTATCATGGCTTATGTGATGTGGGTGCTAGTGTGAGTGCAATTCCTTTTTCCTTATATAATGAAATTATGAATGCTATTGCACCTGCTGAGATAGAAGATATTGATGTTACTATTAACCTTGCTAATAGAGATACTATTTCACCAATTGGGATTGTTAGATATGTTGAAGTCTTGTGTGGGAAAATTAAATACCCTACTGATTTTCTCGTTCTTGGTTCCCCAAAAGATAATTTTTGTCCCATTATATTTGGTAGACCTTTCTTGAATATTGTTAATGCTAAGATAGACTGCGAGAAAGATATTGTTACTGTTGGTCTAGGGGATATGTCTCATGATTTTAATTTCCCTAAATTTCGTAGACAACCCCATGATAAAGAATTGCCTAGTAAGGATGAAATTATTGGTCTTGCTTCTATTTTCCTGCCTCCTACTGATCCTTTAGAACAATATTTGCTAGACCATGAAAATGATATGTTTATGAATGAAAGAAGGGAAATAGATGAAGTATTATTCAATCAAGGTCCTATTTTGAAACACAATTTGCCTGTTGAAATCCTTGGAGATCCTCCTCCACCCAAGGGTGATCCCGTGTTTGAGCTTAAACAATTACCCGATACTCTAAAATATGCTTATCTTGATGAAAAGAAGATATATCCTGTTATTATTAGTGCTAACCTTTCAAAGCATGAAGAAAAGAAATCATTGAAAACTATGAAGAAGCACCGTTCCGCTATTGGATATACTCTTGATGATCTTAAGGGAATTAGTCCCACTCTATGTCAGCACAAAATTAATTTAGAGCATGATGCTAAACCAATTGTTGATCACCAACGAAGGTTGAATCCTAAGATGAAAGAAGTGGTAGGAAATGAAATACTAAAGCTTCTGGAGGCAGGTATAATTTATCCTATTGCTGATAGTAAATGGGTAAGTCCTATTCTTTGTGTCCCTAAGAAGGGAGGTATTACTGTTGTTCCTAATGATAAGAATGAATTGATTCCACAAAGAATTGTTACAGGTTATAGAATGGTAATTGATTTTCGCAAATTGAATAAAGCTACCAGAAAAGATCATTACCCTCTACCTTTTAGTGATCAAATGCTAGAAAGACTATCCAAACATACACATTTTTCCTTTCTAGATGGTTATTCTGGTTTTTCTCAAATACTTGTGTCAAAACATGATCAGGAGAAGACCACTTTTACTTGCCCTTTCGGTACTTTTGCTTATAGACGTATGCCTTTTGGTTTATGCAATGCACCTGCTACCTTTCAAAGATGTATGACTGCTATATTCTCTGATTTTTCTGAAAAGATTGTTGAGGTTTTCATGGATGATTTCTCCATTTACGGAACTTCTTTTGATGATTGCTTAAGCATCCTTGATCGAGTTTTGCAGAGATGTGAAGAAACTAATCTTGTTTTGAATTGGGAGAAGTGCCACTTTATGGTTAATGAAGGTATTGTCTTGGGGCATAAAATTTCTGAAAGAGGTATTGAAGTTGATAAAGCTAAAGTAGATGCTATTGAAAAGATGTCATGTCCTAAAGATATCAAAGGTATAAGAAGTTTCCTTGGTCATGTTGGTTTCTATAGGAGGTTTATTAAAGACTTCTCTAAAATTTATAGGCCTCTCACTAATCTCTTGCAAAAAGATGTTCTTTTTATTTTTGATGATGATTTTGTAGAAGCATTTGAAATACTTAAGAAAGCCTTGATTTCTGCAACTATTGTTCAGCCACCTGATTGGAATTTACCCTTTGAAATTATGTGTGATGCTAGTGATTATGCTTTTGGTGCTATTCTAGGACAAAGAGTTGATAAGAAACTAAATGTTATCCATTATGCCAGTAAAACTCTAGACATTGCCCAGAGAAATTATGCTACTACTGAAAAAATAATAATTTTTAGCAGTTGTATTTGCTTGTGATAAGTTCAAATCTTATATTGTTGATTCCAAAGTAATTGTTCACACTGATCATGCTGCTATTAAATATCTTATGGTAAAGAAAGATGCTAAACCTATACTTATTAGATGGGTTCTCTTGTTACAAGAATTTGCTTTGTATATTATTGATAGAAAGGGAGCTGAGAACCCCGTTGCAGACAACTTGTCTAGGTTAGAAAATGTTCTTGATGACCCACTGCCTATTGATGATAGCTTTCCTGATGAACAATTAGCTGTCATAAATGCTTCTCGTAATACTCCATGGTATGCTGATTATGCTAATTATATTGTTGCTAAATTTATACCACCTAGTTTCAGATACCAGCAAAAGAAAAAGTTTTCTATGATTTAAGACATTACTTCTAGGATGACCCTGAAGGAAACATGCCCTAGAGGCAATAATAAAGTTGTTATTTATATTTCCTTATATCATGATGAATGTTTATTATTCATGCTATAATTGTATTAATCGGAAACTTAGTACATGTGTGAATACATAGACAAACAGAGTGTCACTAGTATGCCTCTACTTGACTAGCTCGTTAATCAAAGATGGTTAAGTTTCCTAGCCATAGACATGAGTTGTCATTTGATGAACGGGATTACATCATTAGAGAATGATGTGATTGACATGACCCATCCATTAGCTTAGCACTTGATCGTTTAGTTTATTGTTATTGCTTTCTTCATAACTTATACATGTTCCTATGACTATGAGATTATGTTACTCCCAAATACCGGAGGAACACTTTGTGTGCTATCAAATGTCAGAACATAACTGGGTGATTACAAAGATGCTCTGCAGGTGTCTCTGATGGTGTTTGTTGAGTTGACATAGATCGAGATTAGGATTTGTCACTTCGATTGTCGGAGAGGTATCTCTGGGCCATCTCGGTAATGTACATCACTATAAGCCTTGCAAGCAATGTGACTAATGAGTTAGTTGCGGGATGTTGCATTACGGAAAGAGTAAAGAGACTTGCCGGTAATGAGATTGAACTAGGTATAACGATACCGACGATCGAATCTCGGGCAAGTAACATACCGATGACAAAGAGAACAACGTATGTTGTTATGCGGTTTGACCGATAAAGATCTTCGTAGAATATGTAGGAACCAATATGAGCATCTAGTTTCCGCTATTGGTTATCGACCGGAGATGAGTTTCGGTCATGTCTACATAGTTCTCGAACGCGTAGGGTCCGCACGCTTAATGTTCAATGACGATATGTATTGTGAGTTATGTGATTTGACGTACCGAAGATTTTTTGGAGTCCCGGATGTGATCACGGACATGACGAGGAGTCTTGAAATTGAAGATACATGAAGATTGATATATTGGAAGGTTATGTTTAGACATCAGAAAGGTTTCAGACATTTCGGGCATTTTTTGGAGCACCGGGGGGTTACCGGAACCCCCCGGGGGGTTAATGGGCCTTCATGGGCTTTAGTGGAAGAGAGAGGAGGTGGCCAAGAGGAGGGGCGCACCCCCAAGCCCAATCTGAATTGGGGAATGGGGCCAGCCCCCCTTTCCTTCTTCCCCTCTTCCCTTTCCTCCCCCCTCCTAGTTGGACTAGGAAAGGGGGGAACGTACTCCTAGTAGGAGTAGGATTCCCCCCTTGGGGCGCGCCCTATGAGGCCGGCCGACCCCACTACAAAAAAATACACTTCCGTGATGATACGTGTTTGTCACAGTAGGTCACGTTTTTTGTCATGCATGTACATCCATGACGATTTTATGACAGAATCAAGATAGTCATACCTGTGTTGTCGTAGAAGTGTTCCATGACATTACCAAAATTATCATCACAGAAGTGTCCACTTCCATGACGATAAATCGCGCGTCACAGAAGTGCTTTCGTCAAGGGTGACCGACACATGGTATCCACCGTAATGGAACACCGTTAAGCTATCGGGTCGGGTTTTGGATCTGATAACCCGTTAACAGCCCTGACCAATGGGGATTTTCCATGTGTAAAATCATCATTGGCTGGAGGAAACACGTGTCGGCTCATCGTTGGGACAGATGTCATCCACTCATTGGACGGAAGGCGCCTATGATACGTCGACACGTGGCACGACCCAACGGAGGCCCATCCGTGTGAAAAGGCCAGCCCATTTGACTTGGTCAAAAGGTGGCGGGCCGGCCCATGGAAAGCCTGTTAACGGCATGTTCGCATATAGCCCATTTACAGCCCGCTAACCCAAGGCCCGTTACGCCCTATCCGAATTAGGCCCAGTAGCATCATCTGGGCCATCCAATATGATTCCAGCCTGTTTTCACTTCTGGAGCATGTATGGCCCATGATGTCTTTCGGCCCATATGAGGCCCTATGTAACTCTTGGCCTATTAACGGCCCGTGGTGAAATTGGCCCGTAATGAACAGTGTATCACTTTACACCCATTAACGGCCCGTGGTGAAACTGGCCCGTAATGAATAGTGTATCACTTTATACCCATTAACGGTCCATTATTCCGTTTCCAGCCCATGTTATCTTTCGGCCTTCTTAGAGCCCATTTATTCTTGGGCTCATTTCCAGCATTCGTTTACTTACGGCCCGTTACTGTCATTTTCTGCTTGTGGGCCAAATTCAGCCCGTGGTTACAGTCGGCCCGTTTGTGGTCCGTTAATATGTTGTGCCGTTTTCATAGCGTCATCAAATACGGCCTATTAACGATGGCCCGTTATGGTCGGCCCATGAATGGATGATTCCAACTCTAGCCCGTTTACGGCCATAATGCGGTCTGTTTGGCCCATGTTTGGCCAATCGATCATACGACCCGTATAAGGCCCATTGATGATACGGCCCGCAGAAGGCCCATTGTTTGTACGGCCCATAGAAGGCCCATTGTTTCTACGGCCCGTAGAAGGCCCACTATTTCTACGGCCAATAGGAGGCCTAGTGTCACTACAGTAAATATTAGCCCATGGTTATTGTGGCCTAGTTTTAAAAAATAGGTTATTGCAGCCACTAGCTAACCGTGGAAAAAGAACTGCAATGACTACAAGCAAACAAATAAACAAGACAACAAGGAAATAAATAAGCAAGCAACTAACGCTAGGCTATCACGGCTATTACACATATTACATCCACTGGGCATCAAAGTTCGCCACCAGTGCAAATATATGGAACAAAGCAGCATATCATATACACTGGTTGTCAAAGTTGGCGACCAGCGCAAATAAACGCCGCAGCAAAACAAATCCAGAACTGAAACCACTTCAGAAGATCTCAAGAAACAATATCCTGGGTACCCATAATGCTGGCAAGATGCTTAGCAAGCTTATTAACTTTCTCTTGTTTGGCGCTTAAATCCTCCAGCGCTTGCTGTTGCACCAGAAAATATGCATCTGAATTCTGCAGGGACTTCCTCAGTCCTTCAGCTTACTGTCGCAGCACATCTGATCGTTGTCTTTCAACTTTAAGTTGAGACTCAAGAAGACGAATTGATTCAGGCAGCGAGTTCGAAGAGCTTGTGCTAGCAGTAGTGGCCAGTAACTCGAACACTACATCAAGACAGGACTTTTGGGTTCCCTCACTATCGTCAAGTTAGTTTTTATCAGCTTTCTTGGAGACCAACAGGGATGTCTCACTATCTTGAACCTTATCTGCATTACTTCCTTTACCATTGGATAACGCGGTAATGTTCTCCAATATTTTGTCCGCATTCTAAAAGAGAAACAAGCAGACACATCACATGTTTACCATGTTGTATATGAAACTCATTTTGGTAAATGAGTTCAGTAGTAAAGTGGACAGGATAATAACATGAAACAAACATATATCTATGTACCATGGTCACTTTATGGTCTATATCATTCTAGTTTTTGTTGCCAAATCAATATAGAGACACAGTTCAAATAATATTTGTTCAAGACAAAGCAGAATAGACAGAATATAAGTGTGGGTAACTATAGAGCAATAACAACACTTGTAATGTGCATGACATGAGAACATAACTGTTTATTCAATTGAAACTGAAATCAACATAGAGCAGGTTACAACAACAAACCAGTTAAAGAAACAGGTTTAAAACATACCTGTTGCGCCATTGGAGTTTCAATTCCATCCTTCAAATTTGAAAATAGTTGGTATGAGTAAATACAGTAATGCAAGAGCAAAGGAGTATGAACCATAGCTACAGAACCTGACCTGAGAACAAATCTTCTCCTCCTTTAAGCGTTGAGTTGGGATTCGTAGTGGTGGTCCTCGTGCTTTGGGCACTGCAGTTCCCTTACTAACTGCTCGTGTTTGGGTGCTCTGTGGTGGAGACGGTGCTGTGTCAACTGGAACTGGGTTACTATCTGCCGAGGTTGGGGTTAGAAGGGGTGTAGCTGGTTCTCTGTCCAACTGGGTAGGGGTACAATCTGTGAGAGTCTGGGTTATGTGGTGGATCTGGTCCTTGGGCAAGTACAACCGTGGTTCTATCTGCATCAACTGGTAGCACTATCTTTTCTGAAGACCGTGTTGTTACTCCCTTAGATACTGCCATCACGCTCTCCAATTCAAATGGCTGATAAACAAGAAAAGTAATTGAAAGTATAGACATTGTATGATAGACATGTGCAATGGATAGTGGGGAATAAAAGAGGGCATGAAATAATTCATATTTATGTTGTCTAACCAAACATGATAGCATGACACAATTTCACATATATGATGGCTAACTAAATAGGATAGCATGACACAATTTCACATTACGATGGCTAACTAAAAAAGATGGAAAGACATAGTTCAAAATATGAGACTATGTAAACAGGATGACATGACATAACTATATAATGTGTTTATTAAATAGGTTGGCATGCCATAATTCACATACATTCACGGATAGAATGCCATAATTCAAAATATGGACTATAAACACTAAACAGGATGAGATGATATAACTATATGATGTCTTTATTAAATGGGTTGCCATGCCATAATTCAGATAGATGATGTGTATGTACTATGTAAACATGATGGCATGATATAATTCAAATATATGATTTATATAGTAAGCAAGTAAGCAGATGGCAATCCATATATGATGTAAAAACTAAGCAATGCAAGACAACATGCATGACATGGGTAATATAACCCTGCCAAGTTTGAGCATAGACCTCAGGGGGGAAATAGGATTGGTCATCAGTCTCTGAATCCTCCTCTGAGGAGCTCTCTGTAACCAGCAAGATGTCTGCTTCAGCAGGTAGCATTGTCTGCTCTGAATACCTTGTTTTCACTCCAGATACTTCCATCACCGCTTCAAATGGCTGATGCACAGGAAGAGTAGTTGAATATACAAAGGTTGTCGACAAATGGAACACGTAATACAAAAAAATGATAGCATGATATAATTCACATACATGATGATTGGCTAAACAGCATGACATTGCATAATTCACATATATAATGCCTTTGCAACAAGATAGCATTGTATAATTCACATACATAATGTCTTGCAACAAGATGGCAATGCATAATTCACATATATGGTAATTAGACACTAAACAGGTGGCATTCACACAAAGCATGTCTAAACTAATCAAATGACATAGCAATGCGAGACACCATACACATGATATGAGCAACATAACCCTACCAAGTTAGAGTATACACCTCGGGGGGGGGGGGGGATAGGACTGGTCATCTGTCTCTGAATCCTCCTCTGAGGAGCTACCCATAACCAGCGAGATATGCGGTTCGTCAGATAGCATAGTATGCTCTGAAGACCTTGTTTTCACTCCAGAATTTGTCATCACCGTGTCAAATGGCTGATGCACATGAAGAGCAGCTAAATGTACTAACATTGTTGACAAATGTAATATGTAACGAAAAAAGGATGGCATGATATAATTTACATATAAGATGACTGGCTAAGCAGGATGGCATTGCAAAATTCACATATATGATGCCTGACTAAACAAGATGGCGTTGCATAATTCACATAAACGATAAATAAACTAAACAGATGGCATTCGCACAAAGGATGTCTAAACTAAGCAGATGACATATTTGATGTATAAAGTAAGCAATGCAAGACACCATATGCATGATATAACCAACATCAGCACGCCAAGTTAGAGCGAAGACCTCAGGGGGTAAATAGGAGTTGTCTTCTCCTTCTGAATCCCCCTCAGAATAGATATCTTCCTCTCGATTACGATCCGAAATGCATGGAGGGGGGCTACCTTTGCGCCTACCATGGAGCGATGTTTGCATGAAATTTTATTGCCACACAAGGCTCGTCTCTTTTGCTCTACATGTTCAGTTCCATTGTTTACAATAACTGTCATGCATAGGAATAAAACATAGTGAGATTATGTAAGGAGTGCATGCAGAAATCCAGAGTGATGGTAGCAACCTGTGGATAGACCCAAAACCAATAATAGCAGGAAGATAATGGCTTCAGTTAAAAAATACAGATGATGGCTTCTTTACTGTTTGTTTCCCACCCAGCATGAAACTCATAGTAGACACCGGAGATTAACTAGATAGTAGATAGATACTATTGATAGCGGCCCCGATATGTACCCCACAACCATTTAAAAACTCAAGTTTGACCATTAGTTTGGAGCTGACTCGGAGTCTAATCGGTGAACAGGACGATAAAGTAGCATGTAATATTAAGCGATGCATAACGTAAGCAGACACGAAAGAGCGCGACCTCTCTTGCGGACCCATGTAGTCCTCGAGGTCATCTGCTCGGTTGATGATGGTAATGCAGTTTTCATGGCTGCCAGCAGCGGGGAAGAAGATCTGAGGTGGCGAAAGACAGTCTGGAGGCCGGTTCTCTGCTGTGCTGGACCCTTCTGTCATTGGAGCAGCTGAGCTGGGGTGGACGACGGCGTAGCAGGAGCGGGACAAACCACGCAAGGTTTTCTTTGACAACTATTTGTAAGAGAAGTAATTCTGTAAGGGCTCGTTTGAATTGGAGGATTCCAACAATGCAGGGATAGGAAATAGACATGAATAGGATAGGAATGCACGTGCAAAACAGAGAATTTAAAAATACAGGATTTCTTCCAATCTGGGTGTTTGATTCACAACAATTGGAAGATAACATGATGCAAAGAAGAATGCTGAGATTAAGTCAAACCACAAGAAAATGTACGGTTATAATGGTATTATGCTACTATCTCTTAGTCTTGTGCTTCATGAATAGGAATTTGAAAAGGAGGACAAGTGAAAATTAAAATTTCTACGTTTTTTCTTTCAAGGAGACACTAAAGGAACAAATCCATGTGCTCAGTGGACAATATATATAACATGTAGAGTAAAAAGAGATGTAACAAGTGTACAACCTCTTTGGCGAATCCATGTCGATCTCAGTGTGATTGGGTTGGCCGGTGAGGATGCTCCGGCTGACTTTGCTGTCGGAGAAGGGGAAGAAGATGTTAGGCGTCTGGAGATGGAGCCCGAGGTACTGCTCCACTGTGATGGAGGGTTTCGTTGTTGGAGCAGCTCCGGTGAGTTGTACGATGCCGAGGCTGAAGCAGGACAAGAGAGACAATGAACAACGTTAACCTGAGTGGAATTCTAATAGCATCTCCAATACATGACGTAAAATACATAACCACAAAGTGCTAGATGTAAAATACATCAGCCGCTCATCTCTGAACTTAACTGTCGAAACTGAACTTAACTGTCGAAACTGAACTTAACTGTCAAAACTGAATTTTGCTGTCGAAACTAAATTTTGCTGTCGAAACTGAACGCACTAGCAAGGTGAGGCTACACGTCGGTCGACTGACTTTTTCATCTCTGGTCAGTCGATTTTGCAACCGTTGGATACAAAATCAAGGGCCTGCGGTTCATCTTCAACCTCCACCCCCTGAGCCGCCAGCCACCACCGGCCAAACAGCAGCCCGCCGCCGCCCGCTGCCGGCGGTGCGCCGCCCGCTGCCGGCGGTGCGCCGCCCCGCCCGCCCCGGAAACACTCCCCACCGCCGGTCCACCGCCGCCCCAGCCATCCCTCTAGGCCCCCATGCCGAGCTTTTTCTCCGGCGATCCCCACGCCACCGCCCCGCCAACGCCCCGCCACCGCCGGCGCCACCGTCCCCATCCTGAACCCTAAGATAGATAGTGGGGTACCTCTCCGGCGAGGCCCCCTCCCCGCCGCGGCTGGTTCTTCCTTCACCCCGGCGAGCCCCCCCCACCCCCTGAAAATCGACTGACCCAAAAGTCGATTCAGTCGATTGAAGTGTAGCTAAATCGGAGCAGCATCGCAAGCAAGAGCAAGAGCGAGAGCAGCAGTGCGAGCAGGAGCAATAGCAAGAGCAGACCAGGCAGGGGATCGAGAGCAAGAGCAGAGCAGCAGCGCGAGCGAGAGCTAAAGCAGGAGCAGCTCCTACAGATGTGGACGTCGTCACCGAGGGAGCGACGCCGTGGAGGAAGTGGCCGGCGACGCCGTCGTGGATGGAGCCGCGCCGTGCCAGCTCGGGACCGAGCGCCGGCAGCACCGTGAGATTGAATCAAGAAGAAAATGCGGCAATTAGTGTACAACCTCTTTGGTGGCGCCGATTAGGCTGCAGCTTCATCTGAGGAAATGGTGATGATGATGCTCTTCCGGTGGTGCGGGTGAAGACGACGGTGTGGGAATGAAGGTGGCGCGAAAGACGAGGGAAACATCGGGGCAGCTCCTTGGAGGTGGAGGACGGGGTGGCTGAACCGACGGGACGATGAGATCGACGACGGATCCTCATCCGGTACGGTGGATGAGGGACGTCGAGGTGTTCCTATGGACGACGTCGCCGGGGAAGAGGCTCCGACTGGGTGGCGGACGGAGCAGGGTGTGGGGTTTCGTCGCGGGTTTTCGCGGCCTCGGTGTACGAATGGGTGGGCAGATGGGATGGCAGTGGGGAACCATGGCTTAGAGACGCACTTGTCCGAAATGTGGGGTAAGTTACGAAAGTACCCCCACCGATTTGAGGCGGTTCTTTCGGTTCAGGGGTACCACGGGCATTTCGCGTGTCGGGATTTCACAGGAGGTGGGAGTTTTCGCGCGCGTTGTAATTTCGGAATAGCAAGGCGCGGGTTGAGATGGAGGGAGTTGTCGGAGCACAACGAGACAAAGATATATCTTAAATATTTCGGGCTAACAAGGCGCGGGTTGAAATTTCCGGACAAGCCTAACGTGTATTGTACCAAATCAACGCGCACTACAAATGTCATTCAAAACTTTGAATTCATGTTATGTTAAATTAAAATATTTCGCTACGTGTATAATGCATGCAACCTACTACTCAAATGAACGTTTTAGTGCATTCCAAACGTATATACTACCGCTTCAATATGAACTAAATTTAAATTCGTTTCTCTATTTGAATAAGATCTACAGTAATGATTGTTGTGAAGTCAAAGCATTTGAATTCGTTTCTCTATTTTAATAATATCTACAATCATCATTATTGTCAAGTTAAACCATCGTTTGTGTATTATCTTCACAGCACACCACATGATTAGTCTCGAGTTACATATGAACTATGTGTACTATATGAACTCAAACTAGATTTTTTGAATCCACTTTATTTTGATTTCAAATCACATTACATTTCTAGCTCTAGCTAGATCTTCATAATCTAAACCATGTCTCATATGTATAATGTGTTTATCACATTATGTACGGTGCCCCGCCCCCTACGCCTACAAGTATTTAGATGTGAGTTACAAACACCACACATTACCACAAATTCAAATAAAATGTGAGAATGTTCGATGTATAGTATTGTTTAGATTGTTCGATATTTAGTTGTAAGCTACAAACGCCACACATTATCACAAATTCAAATAAAATGTGATATTGTTTGATGTATAGTATGGTTTAGATTGTTCGGCATTTAGCTATGAGTTGCAAACGCCATGCATTATCACATTATGGTATAACATGTGCACAACACGTGTATCACCGCTATATTCATGCATGCAATGTTTAAAACACTATGATCTCCTATTCAAATATATGAATCCGCTTTCATATCGAATTATGATCTTTGTTAGTCTCTTACACCCACACAATCCTCTAACCTTTGTAGATACCACTAACTTTCTCTCTTGCATGCACGCGCCCTCCTCGCCCTCCTCCTCCCTCGGCATTCTATCCACCGGGCACATTCATTTTTTTCTTTAGGTCGTTCTCCCAGAGTCTCCACAACTCCTTTCCGACACACACCAATCGATAAACCTCTCC
Organism: Triticum aestivum; assembly: GCF_018294505.1. Taxonomy (NCBI): domain Eukaryota; kingdom Viridiplantae; phylum Streptophyta; class Magnoliopsida; order Poales; family Poaceae; genus Triticum; species Triticum aestivum. The sequence continues at coordinate 80,917,401 of NC_057806.1, read as the reverse complement.
AGCGATGCCTGCCTACAATATACACAGACACCTTCAATCTCCTCCTTTATGTGTCCTTGCCTCGTGTCTCTCATACGGTCAGACACACGTGTAAACTCTCGCCCCTCTTTTCATCGATCTCACAACCGCACACTCCTCCCCCTATCTAGATAGTAGTTGGGCCTCTCGCATCACCTCCTAGCTCCATTCTCTCTGTCTATCCATCTCGCTGGGCCTTATTTGCCTCTAACAAATGGACGTACACCGACCGATATCTCGCTATACATATAGCTAACTAGGTCCTTATAACTCGTTTTTACCCACACGTCAATCGATCTACCTCATTAGTTGTGTCTCTCCCTTCCTCCGACAAACAACAATTGTTCTACCGATCTAGTTAGGTTTGCTTACCAAACACATGGTTCCCCTTCATCATCCATGGATGCGTCCCGAAAGATCTATCACACACAGGAACACACAGAAACACACCCCCACTCTTATTGATAACATTGCAGTTCCACCCTCAGTTTGTCTAGTAGGCCTCTCCCACCATCTTCGAGAAGCAACTCCATCACCCATCCAGCACTCTACCCCTCTTCCTCCCTCTCTCTCTCCTCTCTCTCTCTCTGTCCCATCATATTTCCCGTCCTTCAGTTATGTATGGATGTCGACCGATCTCCCTCAAGACATAGCTGGGTCTCTCCTTCTCAACACATATACGAGTCATTCTACCTCTATAGTTAGGCCTCTGCCTACCCCTCCCCCCACCCCCCACACACCGATACATCGAGAGCTCTATTCATGTCTCCCTGCCACACACAAACTTGACATGTGCCCTCTAACGTTCCAGTAGGCCAGTCGCCCTATATCTTTGACTTCCACACACACACAATTTCGATGGCTCTCTTCATCGATCTTGCACCCACCCACTTGATCCTCTCTTCGACTCTATCAATAGCTATGACCCCTCCCTCTCTTATCGTGGATTGCCTGACCCTCTATGTATGATATGGATAGGCCTCCATTTCACACACATTGCATGCAAAATTTTGTTTGAGATGTCATCGACATATATTCCCACAAATAATTCATGAAATCAACCCCCACCCCACCTCCACCCCAAAACAAAAAACACTCACGAACGCGGTTTGTATCTCTCTCTCACACACACACCCACGTAGGTGGGGGACGTGCACGAAGAGAAGAGGTGCATGCACGGCGCACATACTCCCGTCTCTTTCCCAACCACACCCGCGCGGGTACACGGTGGAGCTCATTTCTGTATGAAAAAGGCAGCCCATGTGGTAATTTGGCACGTGTACTGGTTGTCCACTTGGTGGAGGGAGGATCGTCTACCACGGGTGAACAAACAAATTGCGACTTGACGTGTTATGTTAAAAAAAGAGGCAAACCATGTGGGGCCTACCTTACAGGCAAGGCTCTATACACTGGAGTACTTTTGATGTGTCCCGTCAACTCGCAGAACGAGGAGAAGCTTGCTTAGTATGCCGTCTCCCCCGCCCACGGGCGCGGTGGCTCGCAGGATGAGGTGAAGCTTGCTCTGCCTTACGCCCGCTCCCTCGCCCATGCACGCGGTGGCTCGCAGGACGAGGAGAAAAATTTACTACTCCCTCCGTTTACTCCTCTTCCCTACTACCTTGGTTATAGAGATTATATCATATTGTTTGGAATATATATGTCCTTTAGTAGATCTCAATATGAACTACTAGTACATACTCCAAACACTGATGTATATAGACGTATTTTAGAGTGTAGATTCACTCATTTTGCTCCGTATGTAGCACTCTCCCTCTCCCCTCGACCCTCGCCCACGTGGTGGACATGCATCAATTCATTCGGTCTCATATAGCCAGAACGATATATACTGCACTACCATTATTGCTCGACTTCCCGAAGAGGCGAAGAGCCAATCGCAAGGTTAATATTTTGGAGATGCCAAGCGCAAGTTTATAGGAGAACGAGTAGTAGGTGCCGCGTCATTCATAAATAAAGTTTTTTTTTCTTAAGTGGCACGTACGCAATATGATAGGTTCATATGGAGAGAAAAGGAAACCACTCCACTATATACATAGCCAGGACGGGCCAGCCTACACGGTTGCTTGCTGGGGTTGCTCTCTTCACACTCTCTCGCACAAAACGACTATGGCCACATCTCTAACATCCCGACGGATCACATCCGCTTGGGGAAGGGGTGGATGCTTAGTGTAGATGCGGTGGTCGTCACCGACGGCGAAAACCCACTGTCGGCACGTCCCGATCAGGGGTCCCCGCCGTTCTCTCTCACAAAGCCGGTGAGGTTGCCTTCGTCCCTTGCTCACTGCCGCGACGTGGGCAGTTGCCGCCTCCTGCCGCCCTCCTCAAGGTTGAGCTACGTCCCTCAGGTACAACTCCCTTTACAGCCGGCTTGCACCACTGCTCCAGCTGCCCACATCACTCCCTGTGGATATTTCTCTACTTCTTTGCCCCGCACATACCTCTACTGGCTTCTACGTACTGTATTTGTGATGAGTTTATGTCTCATCAACTAGTCCCAGTAATCTTATTCTAATCACGATTCTTCAATTTCTTTGCCACATGGATGCTCATCTCGATTTTGGTGAAACTGCACAAAATGATCCGATGGTCAAAAGGTTGCAACTTCATTTATTAGGAAGCTCGAACGTTGCCAGCAAATTGAAGCCTGGTCAGGGTTCATGGTTCAAGGGCTAGGGACTGCATGGATCGTTTTTTCTTTAGCTGCCTCTGTTCCAAAATAAGTGTCAACTTTAGTAGTAGTACAACTTTGTACTAAATTTTGCACAAAGTTGAGACACTTATTTTGGAACGGAGGGAGTACATATTTGCTATGATCTGTCAACCATTCAGATGCAATAGCATGCATGTTAGTCTCCTTTGTATTTGATGAAATGTTGCAACGGGCAACCTTGGACGCAAGATACATGTAACAGAAGCTGGAAGCTTCATAGCATTGTACAAATTTATCTCGCTAATAAATTACAGTACGTGGGGAAGTTGTATCGCATAAATCTAGGACGTGGTTCAAAGAGGAAAGGAAGGGGTGAAAGTACTAGTTCAAAAAGGAAAGGAAGGGACAAGGCTGTAGAGTTTGAGCAGGACTAGATTTGCTGCGCTCACATAGGGAAAGGTGTCTAAAGATAACAAAACTGGGACCAACACAAATATGCTCCTTGGTTGTTTGTTCTTTGTTGCAACAGACTGTGCATGGCCACAGTACATCGGTAGATGCACATGGTGCTGGTGCATCCACTGTCCCGTGCAACTCATTAGCTGTTGTTAATCTAAGGCCCTGTTTGGTTAAAAACTCCCTAGTCCCTACCTGCTTGGTTCCAGGGACTAAACATGGACTAGAGGTTATTAAATGACATGCTAAAAGACCATGCTACCCCTAGTAATGAACTAATAGAGACAAGGTGCGATGCGTGGTAGGGGAAACTGTTGGAAAAAGTCCCAAAAAGGCTCCCTCGTGGTCTTCTTTCATTAGTCCCAAATGCCCACTTTTAGTCCCTAAAAGTCCCTCCTATTTGGTTTAGATGGGACTAATACGGAGTTTTTTTAGTCCCTACACCAAAATGTCCCTACAAACAAACACCCTCTAATAATGCCGCTGGAAAATTGATGCAATGCCACAGTTAAAAGCAAATTACATGTTTAACAAATTTTATTGTTAATATAATCTCTATGTTAATATTAATCAATGCCACCGTTTGAGAAATGCTACTGTCTTGCTTTCTTTCCCATTTAGATAAGGTAGATGCTTTTTTTGTTGGCTTCTGTGTCATCCACCGTTATTGACCACTAATTGTTTCCTTTGCACCTCTGTGTAAACAAGGTTATCTACTTGACCTCGTTGCCATTTGACCTTTTGTTGCACTGCACAAAACACTTTTGTTTTAAGAGTGTTTTGTGCAGTTCAACCAAAATGTCACACCGACAATGTTGCTTGATTGCTTGATCTTAGTGGAACTGCACAAGAGGAGATCTTACTTCCTATCCGTTAAGGCGAATTTGGTTCAGATCTTCTTCTTGTGAGTTGTTTGAATTCCGCATCATGAGAGGTTAGTACTAGCCTTCTTTCACATGATTTTGCAGTGTGCTTTCATATGTTGTGCTACTTGTATGATAATGTTGCTTGATTTTAGTGAACTGCACAAATGGAGACACGACTTCCAATCTGTATGTGCACCGTAATATCCCATTGAGGTAAGATAAGGATATTTCACAACTGCTGGCCTGTATTTTGCCACTTTCATCAGAAAATTAAGTTTAGTACTATACTTGTGCTCCCTAATTGACATGCCAAATCTTACATTGAAGGCGAAGCTTGTCTGTTATTGAACCAAGTGATGAAGGGGAAGAACAAGCGGAAGAAAAACAAAAATCAACTCCCGGTGCTGTAATGAAGCACTGGAACTGTGATGACACAAGTAATGATATAGTTTTGCATCTTAATTTATTGCTATGGCTGGAACGATCAATTGTTTCGCCACTGATTTAATGCCACTCTTAATGTAATATGTAATTATCTCTACTTGTGCAAATAGGGATCTTCTTTGAAGATACCATATATTTTAGTGGAACTGCACAAGAAGATGTTGGAAACATTAAACTAATCGAGGAGTATGTAGTAAGCATGGCCACCACCGTAGATAGCAATAGATGGTTCCGGAGAAGTGCTTCATCTGTATGCTCTACACAATAAGCCTCCTGACAAAGGTTGGTACTCGCCCACTGATTTCATCCATATGATTGAGCTTTGTCATCTCTATTGGTGTTGTGCTACTGTTTAGATACTGTCATGAAAAAGTGGTATTGCCCTTGAGAAGTGCTTCATTTGTGCTGTTTTAAATATTTCCTTTCCTTTTTTGAGCAAACAGGGATGCTAGCATTTAGTAGTCCTCTTGTCTTTGCACAACAGGATCATCTTCCTCTGAAGAAGAATATGGAGTACGTGAAGTGACTAATTCCGATTATGCCAGGATGAAGAAGCCCTGTCTATCTTCTCACCAGAAGGAGCAGTTGAAGGATGGTTACATTACTCCCCACAAGACCAAACTAACTTCAGCTCAGAAGGACTGACAAATCTCCATTTTTTTGCTGTGATGCGCGAGTACAATGTTGTGCTAGGATTCTTTCTGGTGAGTTCCATTTTTCTAAAAGTGTGCTCTACATGGACCATGTATGTGCCTGTTGAAACTGTCAATTCATAGTACAATTTGCTTTATACTAATCACTTTTTTGTATTTGTGCAAACAGGGGTGCTCAGCTTGATTTCAATGGGAACTGCACAAAATGTTCATGAATACATCGAATCATTCATTTCCACCACAAGAAAGGAGGTGCCGATAAGTTCAAGGTGTTGCAACATATAAGGGCGAAATCATACAAGCTACGCGCGAATTTGGTTGATTTTGGTGGAACTGCACAAAAAGAATAGCTGGATTATTTAGCACGAGGTGCCATGTCAATGTCCGAACTGATGGCAAACCCTACCCATTCCACAATCGTAGGCATTTGATATTTTGGAATGGGACAACATTGTCAAATTTTGCTCATTGGTTTTAGCAAGACATGCGTTTGATATTTTCGAATGGGACGCCCTTTGCTGTCAGCAGCGTCGATCATTTTTTTCTTTATTCTTTAGTTGTGAAGTAAATATTGCCTCTGACATGTGAGTCGCTGAGATGCATAATCATCGATTGTTTTGAATGTTCTCTATGAATTGCCAGGCCTGTGTGTTTGATTGCAATGTACAAAAATGCTAAAAAGCTGCTCAAACTCTTTGTACTCCTTCTGTTCCTTTTTACTTCGCACATTGTGAAAGTGCATACTTTTTTGTATAAGATTGGTCAAAGTAGAGATACTTTCACTGCAGACAAAACTTGTATGCAGACTACAAAGGACCGGAGGGAGTACATGTGAAACTGCTGCAAACGAGGTGATCACCCTGGGAATAATGCTAGTACGTATTGTTTTGCATGTTCATCCAATGCCAGTGATACAAGAATTCGAACTAATTGAAATAAATTCATTCATACATGGTCGGATTTCATATAAACATGCCGGATTTCATTACATTTCATACATTCTTCAACTAAAAAGGGGTGCACTAGAGGTATAATTAATTAACCGAAGCTACCCACCTGTGTCTCGCTGAGCTGAACAGAAGCGTCAGTGACTTAACTGCAGGTGCAGTTGCGTAACTGACATGTGGCCTATTGGGCCCACGTGTCAGTCAGCCAACTGCACCAGCAGTTAAGTAGAAGCAGCGTTCTTCTCCAGCGCAGCTCTCCGACTCCACGTCGCCGCCAAGAAGCTAACCGGCCGTCAATGGTCAACCCGCCTAGCTTGGCTTCAACCGGACGGTAGCAGCGGTGGCCTTACTTGGACCCGAGCGGCGGTGACCTACCGTGTTCTACTCTTCTTCGCTTTCTGTGTGGCGCGACCTCGTTGGCAGCGGGGCGGGGCCTCGGCGGAGCCGGCGATGTCCTCTGTCTCGTTGCCGGCGGGCGGCGCCTCGGCGGAGCGGTGGGAATCCTCCCCCACGTTGCCGGCAGGGTGGGGCCTCGGTTGAGCCGGCGATGTCCTCTGCCTCGTTGTTGGCGCGGGGCCTCGGCGGTGCCGGCGGTGTCCTCTGCCTCGTTGTTGGCGCCACGGGGCCTCGGCGGAGCAGGGCCTCATCGACGCCAGCGGAGCAGGGACTCGTCGGAGCCGGCATTGTCCTCTGCCTCATCCTCGGTCTCGCCAAACAGCGCCTCGCCCGCTTCATCGCCCTCTTTGCTAGCTTCTTTGTAGGTGGCCGCAGCCTCCGCCACCCAGATGCGGTACCGCCAGCGCTCGAGGCGGCCCTTGCGGGCGGAGCGGTACGAGTCGAGCAGCGCCTCCTGCTCCGCCCGCTCCGCGGCGATCTGCTCCTCTGCCTGCAGGTGCTCCTGGAGGAGATGGTGGTTGTAGGCGGCGTCGGCCGGCGCCTCCTGGAACTGCTCCTCACGCATCTGCCTCACCCTGTCCATATATTGGGCACGGGCCTTGCCGATGGTCATGGTGCAATGCACCGGCGAGGATGGCGCGGAGGAGGGGGTTGGCGCCGGATCAGCGACTACCATGTTCTCCATTGGGACGTCGTCGTCCTCCGGTTGCCTGCCGGCCAGCCGGTCGGCAGCAATGGCTGCCATCTCCTTGTGGTCCATCGTCCGCCCATCCCGAAGAGCGCTGGGGCACGAGGAAGCCATGGTGGACAGTAGTGGCGTGGACAGGAGAAAGGGAACGGATGCGGATGACTGCGGCTATGGCCGGCGCAACAGTTTATATAGCAATGGTGGGCGGGCGGAGGGACGGACGTGTGGCGCCGGAGTAGCTGCCTCAGCAACCGCATATCATTAATGTGGGCGGCAGATGGACCGACGGACGACACTTGTGTCATTTGAAGGCGGAGCAATCGCCTGCACCGGGAAGCGGGGCGGGCGGCGCTGATTGTTTCGGGCGGAAAGCGCGCGTGGGCGAGGAGATGACTTTACTTGGAGAGGATGACAATGGGGACCCACCAGGTCCATAGCCTCACTTACTTAAGTGCCTCCTTATTATATATATATATATATATATATATATATATATATATATATATATATATATGGTCGCGCTATTCGTCACCCTGGGTGAGGAATAGTTATTCTTCACCCCCTCTATTTTACCATCAATGCACCGTAATTTTATGTTCCGTAAGTTTTGTCTTATTTCCGACGCAAAAAGGGACCGTAAGAAAATATATAATCGCCGTAAAAAATATTTTATATTATGTAAAATTACAAACATAAAAACATAGTCTAAAATACACATAAACTATAAATTTTCTTGTCTTATGACCAATATTTTTATTTTCTTATGTCAAATTTTATGTAGTGAATCAATAGGAACGTAACTATTTGAATTCGAAATGTAATTTAATTATGAAATTATCGTAAGATTACCTCGGATGAAGAATAACTTATTCTGCAGTCTGGGTGATGAATAGTAACACTATATATATATAACTATAATTTATTTTGCTTCCTCCTGGTTTTCTGACATCACGGTCCCACACCATTGTCAACCTATGTAGTAGTCAATAAACAAGAGAATTGCACAAGAAGCGGCCGATAGTTGGGACCAAGCAGCTTGAGCGGTTTTTGTGTTTTTGAGGTGTGAGCACTGCAGAGTTTTTCGATGTTTAGCCCAGATATTAATTTTTCTCCTCTGAACAACAACGAAAACATCGCTGCAGGTATTAACTGGGCGGGCCGTGGCCCGTCTAGCCTAGGCCAGATATCCAGCCCAAATATTAATTTTTTTCAAGCTGAAAATGGCTAGCCCAACTATACTTTTTTTAGGAATACCCAGGCAAGGTCAAGTTGTTACTCTCCGCCCCGCTGGGCTGCAAAACTTTCCTTGGAGGGATGCATTAGGCTTAACAAGAAAATGGGCTTTAAGATATAATAAATGGGATGTAATTATAAAAACTCGGCAGTAACTATAAAAAAATGCACCAAACACGTGATTACTTTATAAAATATTTTTTTGGATATTGAAAATTTAAATTTCATTAATTTTTGCGAGCGCAATGTTTCGTTGGATTTTTACGTAATACAAATTTATATTGAAATTGTATTTAATCTGACTAGAAATTTCGGGATAAAAATATTTCGGATCCCATCAAAATGCGGGAAATTTTATTGAATTCTATTTTGAACGGTTGGTTGAAATGGGCTGTACTTTTAACAAATTGTAAATGGGCTGTAGTAAATTTCATTAGAATTCAAAAATGGGCTACACATTCTTACAAATTTTAAATGGGCTATAAGTTCTCTGCCACACACTTCTGGCCTTACTAAGTTGACGCGTCCCCTAAAAAAACAGAGTTGACGCGTATGCAAGGCTTTGTCAACTTATAGGCAACACACGGTTCTAGCAGCAGTGCCCGTTGGATGTCCATCCAACGGATGCCGTGCTTCTTCTTCAATCTCGGATATTCTAGCTTCACCGCCCAAAAAATGATTCCTCCCCCTGACATCTGGGGCGCACCGGTTCGGAAGCTGACCTGTGGGACTACTAAGTTGACGTACCAAGGGCTTTGTCAACTTAGTCAATATAAACGATTCTAGCTGCAGTGACAGTACGATGTCCATACAACGGCCGTCATGATTCTTCAACATCTGGTCTTCTTGCTCCAGCCGCCCAAAGCAGCACCGGTCGTGCCACCTACTCCTGCCTCCCGTGGCCGGCTGTGCTGCCGCGGAGGCCTCACCACCCCTACTACTCCCACCGCTGGCCAGGCCATCCCTCCACTCACCCACACCCCCTGTTATTCTACTGCGATGGCAGCGCAGCCAAACCAGTGAACCCTCGTACTCCTCTCCGCGTCTGCATCCACTATCGTGTCTTCCCCGGCTCTGCGCCGTCCCCTTCCTAGGCCTCGCCGTCGTCCACCGCATTGGTGCTCTCGATGCGGCGTGGTCAACATGGTCAAGGAATGACTTCCATCGGACGTGGACTGTATGTGGAGAGGCTGACAACTGGGTCCATGGCAGCCGCAAGGAAGTGCCTCCTTATTACGCACAAAATAATTATTCCTCCACCTGACAGCGGGGACCCACCGGATGGGCCACCGTATTTCGCGAAAAAAATGATTCGCCCCCTGACTGCTGGGACCCACGAGCTACATCTTCGCACGCAAGGAAGTGCGTCCGAAAAAAAAACGATTCACCCCCTGACTGCTGGGACCCACCAGCTACATCTTCGCACGCAAGGAAGTGCGTTCGAAAAAAAACGATTCGCCCCCCGACTGCTGGGACCCACCAGCTACACCTTCGCATGCAAGGAAGTGCGTCCGGGCAAAAAAACGATTCCCCCCTGACTGCTGGGGCCCAGCAGCTACACCTTCGCATGCAAGGAAATGTGTCCGGGTAAAAAAATGATTTGCCCCCCTGACTGCTGGGACCCACCAGCTACATCTTTGCAGGCAAGGAAGTGCCTGACAGTCGGGACCCACCTGGTCGAAGCGTACGTAGCGTTGTCATTCTGGTCGCGAACGTGTACGTACATATTGGTCGATGTAGAGGCGCGCACATGTCGTAGTAGAGACGCGCACATAGCACGTACACGTACGTACAGCGGCCAGGGTGCAAGAAAGAAAATACGGCCACGTATGTGTACATACGGGCAGGGTCTCGAACGCCTACTCCGCATACGTACGGCCAGGGCTCGTGTACATGGATGGGTCAGAACGGAGAAACAACATCGTCGTCGTGTTCATGGGGAGGCAACAGAATGCGTTGTGTTCATGGGGAGGCAACGGAATGCATCATGTTCATCGGGAGGCAACGGAATGCGTCGTGTTCATCGGGAGGCAACGGAATGTGTCGTGTTCATCGGGAGGCAACGGAACGCGTGGGAGCCAACCGGCTGGGTCGGAACGGAATGTGTGGTCGTGTTCATCAGGAGGGCTTGGACGGAACACGCGATGGAAACGAGGCCTGACGTACCATAGAACGGAGGAAACGGACCTCCTACGGTCGAAACGGGGGTCCTGTTGATCGGGAGGGGTGTGGCGTACCGCAAAACGGAGGAAACGGAGCTCCTACGGTCTAAACGGGGGTCCTATTGATCGGGAGGGGTGTGGCGTACCGCAAAACGGACGGAACGGACCTCCTGCGGTCGAAACAGGGGTCCTGTTCATCGGGAGGGGTGTGGCGTACCACAAAACGGGACTCCACAGGATACTGTTCATCTCCATTGTCGACCTCCTCCAGCCTCCACGGGCTACCATCAATCTCCTCCAGCCTCCATGGGCTCCTGTTAGTCCAGCCTCCACCGCGCGCTACTCCGCCGGCTACTGTTCAACCACCCCTCCACGGGCACCCCTCCACCGTCTATTGTTCATCCAGCCCTCCACACCACGGGTTCCTGTTCATCCAGAGGCAACGCCACCGCCCACTGTTCATCCAACCCCCCCCCCCCGCAACACTCACTTTTCATCCAATCGATCGGCTTCAGTTAGCAGCAGTAGCGAAAGAATCACTCGATCGGGTTCAGTTAACAGCCATCGATCGATCGCTCGGGTTCAGTAACGCGTAGCCTGCAGTGCAATCGCTTGGGTTCAGTTAGAGCTCAATGCCTCGCTCAGGTTCAGTTAGAGCCAACGCCTCGCACACACGTGCATACGTGTACGAGAGAAACGCACATCGCTCGGCCCCCGACCTCCCACCGTAACCGGGAACTCCCCGAAATTTTCCTTGCCCTCGCTTCTACCACGGTTTTTTCCGTCATGGACGGCCCAAAGAATGTCATGCAGCTGCGTCTCCGGCCCGCCCAGGCCGAAAAGCCCATTTTCTGTCATGATTTTTTGTCATAGAAGTAGGAGCCCACCACATCTATGATGATACCGGGTTTTGTAACAATTATCGTCATAGAAGTGTCATATGTATGACAGAAAAAAATTTCGTTCGGCCCAAAATGTCACAGATGTGTCTTTTTTTTGTAGTGCCCCCTCCTCCACTCCTTTATATACGGGGGAGGGGTACCCCAGAGACACACAAGTTGATCTCTTAGCCATGTGTGGTGCCCCCTTCCACAGATTTCCACCTCGGTTATATTGTCGTAGTGCTTAGGCAAAGCCCTGCGTTAGTAACTTCATCATCGCCGTCAACACGCCGTCGTGCTGGCGAAACTCTCCCTTGGCCTCATCTGGATCTAGAGTTCGAGGGACGTCACCGAGATGAACGTGTGCAGATCGCGGAGGTGTCGTGCGTTCGGTACTTGATCGGTTGGATCGCGAAGACGTTTGACTACATCAACCGCGTTACTTAACGCTTCCGCTTTCGGTCTACGAGGGTACGTGGACACACTCTCCCCGCTCGTTGCTATGCTTCTCCTAGATAGATCTTGCGTGATCGTAGGTAATTTTTTTGAAATACTACGTTCCCCAACGGTGGCATCCGAGCCAGGTCTATGCATAGATTTTATATGCACGAGTAGAACACAAAGGAGTTGTGGGTGTGGGTATATACATATTGCTTGCCGTCACTAGTTGTTTCTTGATTCGGCGGTATTGTTGGATGAAGCAGCCCGGACCGACATTACATGACCGCGTTCATGAGACTAGTTCTACCGACGTGCTTTGCACACAGGTGCCTGGCGAGTGTCAGTTTCTCCAACTTTAGTTGAATCGGATTCAATGAACAGGGTTCTTTCTGAATATCAAAAAGCAATCACTATACCACGTTGTGGTTTTGATGCGTAGGTAAGAACGGTTCTTGCTAGAAGGCCACGTAAAACTTGCAACAACAAAGTAGAGGACGTCTAACTTGTTTTTGCAGGGCATGTTGTGATGTGATATGGTCAAGACGTGATGATATATAAGATGATCATGTTTTGTAACAGTTATCGGCAACTGGCAGGAGCCATATGGTTGTCGCTTTATTATATGAAATGCAATCGCCATGTAATTGCTTTACTTTATCACTAAGCGGTAGACATAATCGTAGAAGCAATAGTTGGCGAGACGACAACGATGCTACGATGGAGATCAAGGTGTCAAGCCGGTGATGATGGTAATCATGACGGTGCTTTGGATATGGAGATCAAAGGCACAAGATGATGATGGCCATATCATATCACTTATTTTGATTGCATGTGATGTGTATCATTTATGCATCTTATTTTGCTTAGTACGGCGGTAGCATTATAAGATGATCTCTCACTAATTTTCAAGGTATAAGTGTTCTCCCTGAGTATGCACCGTTGCTACAGTTCGTCATTGTAACTCCCGGGTAATTAAGCTACAGTGATCCTCTGCTAGTGATGCCACGTCACCTCGTTTATAGTTGCTACTCTCGAGTTAGTTAGAAACCGATTCAAATTCAAATTCAAAAATAGGCAAACAATAAAAGTTTTCAAATATTAAAACTAAAATGTTCGGAGTGAACCAAATATTGCATAGATAATTATGGGGGAAAGACCACACTTGTATAAAATGTGTAAATACTCAAAAATGAATAAAACATCAGCAAAATAAATTAATTAAATGCCTTTTGTATTTTGTAAAATATTAAACTATTTTATTTAGCTGTCCAAATTATTGTGGCAGTGGTATATTTAACATACTACATTTAGGTGTTGTTCTCACATTCTATAAAATTGAAATAAATTAAAGATTTAAGAAAACTGAAAGGAAGAAAAAAACAACAAACAAGAAAATTAAAAGGAGAAGGAACCCCCCTGCCGGGCCACGGCCCAGTTGGCCTAGCAACCAGGCCAGCCCACCCGCGCCCCAGCCTACTTACCGCCCCGGTCCACCCGACCGAAACCCTAACCACCCCACTCTCCTACCGATCCCCCACTCTCCCCTCGCACTCCTCTCTCTCCCTCCTCTGCCCGATCTGGATCGGGGCAAACCCCGATCCCATCGGCCCGCCGCCGCCGCCGATTCCCACGGCCACTACGCCGAGTCCCCCCTCGCTGGGACGCCCTCCCGCCTCTGCGCGAATGCCCCCGACGCCGCGGAGCTTCGTCACCAACCCGCCGGAAGCCGCGGCCTCGACCCCGTGCCGCCTCGTCGTCGATCTGACGCCGCCGTCCGTCGTCACCGCCACCTCGTCGCCGCCCCGTCATCATCTCCTCCCCGCGTAGCTTCACCGAGCCTCGCCGCCCCGTACCCCTGCAACGTCGGTGAGGCCCCCGGCCTCCGCCTCGCCTCTCCCTCTCCCTGTACAGAACGACACCCCCCCCCCCCCCCCGCTCCTCCGCGCGCGTAGACCACGTCCATTCGTGTCCCCTCGCGCCTCCTGCCGCACGCGCCTGCGTCCGGAGCCCGCTGCGCGCCGCCTCGCGGCGTTCCCCGCTCCTGCTGCTACGTGCTCTGCGTCCCGCCCTGTTGCCGCTCCGCCGTGCCTGGCTGCCCGCCGCTGCTCCCGGCGGCTCCGACAAGCCACCCCCGTGCGCATCGCCTCCTCTGGACGGGCCTCTAGCGCCCTGCGTGCATGCCACCGCGCCTTCCTTCGCTCCGCCGGCCTTGCTGTGCCGCGCCGCTCCGGCCACGGTCGCCGGCGCTGTGCCACGCGCCGGCTCCCTTCCCCCGCTGGCCGCTGCGCCCTGTTGGGCGGGCTGGCGCCCGTCGCCCGGCTCCGCCCTGCGCCGAGAACCACCACCAGCAACCCGTTAAGGCCCCTGGGCCATTGACAAGTGGGCCCCACCCCAGAGAACGTTTCCAAAAAAAGGTTTAAAAAAAGAATAATAGAAAATAAATAATAACTAAAAATAAACTTAATTAATTAATTAATTAATTAACAAAATTAATTAAGTTAATTAATCCTAGTTAATTAGTCTAATTAATCTGTTAGTTTAATTAAAAGTAGTTTGTTTAGCCTAAACTCTAATTAAGTCTAAACAGTGTATGCCAGGTGGGTCCCACTGGACCCACGCATTAGTTGACCTAGTCAACCCCTGTTGACTGGTGACGTCAGCATGACATCATGCTGATGTCATAAATCCAAATTTCGAATTAAATTAAATGATTAATTAAATTCTAGAAATTAGTAAAATCTTTAGAAAATCATATCTTTTAATCCGTAACTCGGATTAAATTATTTTCAACATGAAAGTTGCCCAGAACGATGAGATGAATCCGGATACGCAGCCCATTCGCCCGCCACGCATCCCTAGCATAGCGAACACGCAACTTTCCCCCTCCGGTTCATCTATCCAAAAACGCGAAACACCGGGAATACTTTCCCGGATGTTTCCCCCCTTCACCGGTACCACCTCGTACCGCGTTAGGGCACACCTAGCACCACGCCTTGTCATGTCATGCATCGTCATGCATTTGTTTACATTATATTTATTGTTTCTTCCCCCTCTTCTCTCGCTAGACACCGAGACCGACGCCGCTGCTACCCAGTACGACTACGGTGTTGACGACCACTCTCTCTTGCCAGACCAACCAAGCAAGCCCCCCTTTTGATCACCAGATATCGCCTACTCTTCTCTCTACTGCTTGCATTAGAGTAGTGTAGCATGTTACTGCTTTTCGTTATTCCTATCCTGATGCATAGCCTGTCCTTGCTACTACTGTTGTTACCATTACCTGCTATCCTACTGCTTAGTATAGGATGCTAGTGTTCCATCTGTGGCCCTACACTCTTGTCCGTCTGCCATGCTATACTACTGGGCCGTGATCACTTCAGGAGGTGATCACGGGCATATACAATATACTTTACATAGTTACATTACCTGTGATACTATTCGGAGATGGGGGCTGAAGGGGCAGGTGGCTCCATCCCAGTAGAGGTGGGCCTGGGTTCCCGACGGCCCCCGACTGTTACTTTGAGGCGGAGCGACAGGACAGGTTGAGACCACCTAGGAGAGAGGTGGGCCTAGCCCTGGTCGGCGTTCGTAGATACTTAACACGTTTAATGAGATCTTGGTATTTGATCTGAGTCTGGCTACTGGCCTATACGCACTAACCATCTACGCGGGGAAAAGTTATGGGCACTCGACGTCATGGTATCAGCCGAAGCCTTTGTGACGTCAGCGACTGAGTGGCGCGCGCCGGGTTGGACCGCGTAACGCAACTTCCTTTGTAATGGAGGTTGCTAGGTCTGCTCACCGGCCGCGTACGCAACGTGCAGGTGTGCAAAGGGCGATGGGCCCAGACCCCTGCGCCGTAGGATTTAGACCGGCGTGCTGACCTCTCTGTTGTGCCTAGGTAGGGCTGCAACGTGTTGATCTTCCGAGGCCGGGCATGACCCAGGAAAGTGTGTCCGGCCAAATGGGATCGAGCGTGTTGGGTTATGTGGTGCACCCCTGCAGGGAAGTTAATCTATTCGAATACCCGTGGTCTTCGGTAACAGGACGACTTGGAGTTGTACCTTGACCTTATGACAACTAGAACCGGATACTTAATAAAACACACCCTTCCAAGTGCCAGATACAACCGGTGATCGCTCTCTCACAGGGCGACGAGGGGAGGATCATCGGTTAGGATTATGCTACGTGATGATACTTGGAGGACTTCAGTCTACTCTCTTCTACATGCTGCAAGACGGAGGCCGCCAGAAGCGTAGTCTTCGAAAGGACTAGCTATCCCCCTCTTATTCCGGCATTCTGCAGTTCAGTCCACATATGATAGCCTTATTCCAGTTGATACCAATGCATACATATGTAGTGTAGCTCCTTGCTAGCGAGTACTTTGGATGAGTACTCACGGTTGCTTTCTCCCTCTTTTCCCCTATCCCTTCTACCTGGTTGTCGCAACCAGATGTTGGAGCCCAGGATCCAGACGCCACCGTCGACAATGACTCCTACTACACCAGAGGTGCCTACTACTATGTGCTGCCCGCTGACGACGACCAAGAGTAGTTAGGATGATCCCAGGCAGGAGGCCTGCGCCTCTTCCGATCTATATCCCAGTTTGTGCTAGCCTTCTTAAGGCAAACTTGTTTAACTTATGTCTGTACTCAGATATTGTTGCTTCCGCTGACTCGTCTATGATCGAGCTCTTGTATTCGAGCCTTCGAGGCCCCTGGCTTGTAATATGATGCTTGTATGACTTATTTTATTTGTAGAGTTGTGTTGTGATATCTTCTCGTGAGTCCCTGATCTTGACCATGCACGTTTGCATGTATGATTAGTGTACGATTGAATCGGGGGCGTCACAAGTCGTGCCAAGACACCACGTGATGATCAGGTGTGATAAGCTCTGTGTTCACATACAACGGGTGCAATCCAGTTTTGCACAAGCAGAATACTCGGGTTAAACCTGACGAGCCTAGCATATGCAGATATGGCCTCAGAACAGTGAGACCGAAAGGTCGAGCGTGAATCATATAGTAGATATGATCAACATAGTGATGTTCACCATTGAAAACTACTCCATCTCACGTGATGATCGGACATGGTTTAGTTGATATGGATCACGTGATCACTTAGATGATTAGAGGGATGTCTATCTAATTGGGAGTTCTTAAGTAATATGATTAATTGAACTTTAATTTATCATGAACTTAGTACATGATAGTATTTTGCATGTCTATGTTGTTGTAGATAAATGGCTCGTGCTGTTGTTCCGTTGAATTTTAATGCGTTCCTACAGAAAGCTAAGTTGAAAGATGATGGTAGCAACTACACAGACTCGTTCCGTAACTTGAGGATTATCCTCATTGCTGCATAGAAGAATTACGTCCTAGAAGCACTGCTAGGTGCCAAACCCGCTGTAGGAGCAACTCCAGATGTTATGAACACCTGGCAGAGCAAAGCTGATGACTACTCGATAGTTCAGTGTGCCATGCTTTACGGCTTAGAACCGGGACTTCAATGACGTTTTGAACATCATGGAGCATATGAGATGTTCCAGGAGTTGAGGTTAATATTTCAAGCAAATGCCCGGATTGAGAGATATGAAGTCTCCAAAGTTCTATAGCTACAAGCTGGAGGAGAATAGTTCTGTCAGGGAACATATACTCAGAATATCTGGGTACCACAACCACTTGACTCAACTGGGAGTTAATATTCCTGATGATAGTGTCATTGACAAAGTTTTCAATCACTGCCACCAAGCTACAAAAGCTTCGTGATGAACTATAATATGCAAGGGATGGATAAGACAATTCCCGAGCTCTTCGCAATGCTAAAAGCAGCGGAGGTAGAAATCAAGAAGGAGCATCAAGTGTTGATGGTTAACAAGACCACTAGTTTCAAGAAAAAGGGCAAAGGGAAGAAGGGTAACTTCAAGAAGAACGGCAAGCAAGTTGCTGCTCAAGTGAAGAAGCCCAAGTTTGGACCTAAGCCTGAGACTGAGTGCTTCTACTGCAAAGGGACTGGTCACTGTAAGCGGAACTGCCCCAAGTATTTGGCGGATAAGAAGGATGGCAAAGTGAAAGGTATATTTGATATACATGTTATTGATGTGTACCTTACTAATGCTCGCAGTAGCTCCTGGGTATTTGATACTGGTTCTGTTGCTAATATTTGCAACTCGAAACATGGGCTATGGATTAAGCGAAGATTGGCTAAGGATGAGGTGATGATGCGCGTGGGAAATGGTTCCAAAGTTGATGTGATCGACGTCGGCATGCTACCTCTACATCTACCTTCGAGATTAGTTCTAGACCAGAATAATTGTTATTTGGTGCCAACGTTAAGCATGAACATTATATCTGGATCTTGTTTGATGCGAGACGGTTATTCATTTAAATCAGAGAATAATGGTTGTTCTGTTTATATGAGTAATATATTTTATGGTCATGCACCCTTGATGAGTGGTCTATTTTTACTAAATCTTGATAGTAGTGATACACATATTCATAGTATTGAAGCCAAAAGATATAAGTTTAATAATGATAGTGCAACTTATTTGTGGCACTACCATTTAGGTCATATTGGTGTAAAGCGCATGAAGAAACTCCATGTTGATGGGCTTTTGGAATCACTTGATTATGAATCACTTAATGCATGCGATCCAATGCTCATGGGCAAGATGACTAAGACTCCATTCTCCAGAACAATGGAGCGAGCAACAGACTTATTGGAAATAATACATACTGATGTATGCGGTCCGATGAGTGTTGATGCTCACGGCGGGTATCGTCATTTTCTGACCTTCACAGATGATTTGAGCAGATATGGGTATATCTACTTGATGAAATATAAGTCTGAAACATTTGAAAAGTTCAAAGAATTTTAGAGTGAAGTGGAAAATCATCGTAACAAGAAAATAAAGTTTCTATGATCTGATCGTGGAGGAGAATATTTGAGTTACGAGTTTGGTCTTCATTTGAAACAATGCGGAATAGTTTCGCAACTCATGCCACGTGGAACACCACATCATAATGCTATGTCTGAATGTCGTAACCGCACTTTATTAGATATGGTGTGATCTATGATATCTCTTATTGATTTACCGCTATCGTTTTGGGGTTATGCTTTAGAGACGTCTGCATTGACATTAAATAGGGCACTATCGAAATCCGTTGAGACGACACCATATGAACCGTGGTTTGGCAAGAAACCCAAGTTGTCGTTTCTTAAAGTTTGGGGCTGCGATGCTTATGTGAAAAAGCTTCAACCTGATAAGCTCGAACCCAAATCGGAGAAATGTGTCTTCATAGGATACCCAAAGGAGAATGTTGGGTACACCTTCTATCACAGATCCGAAGGCAAGATATTCGTTGCTAAGAATGAATCCTTTCTAGAGAAAGAGTTTCTCTCGAAAGAAGTGAGTGGGAGGAAAGTATAACTTGATGAGGTAACTGGAAATCACATAAATCACTTCCAGTGATTTCTACACCAATTAGTGAGACCTAATGATGATGATCATGAAACTTCTGATCAAGTTACTAACGAACCTCGTAGGTCAACCAGAGTAAGATCCGCACCAGTGGTATGGTAATCCTGTTCTAGAAGTCATGTTACTTGACCATGACGAACCTACGAACTATGAGGAAGTGATGATGAGCCCAGATTCCGCAAAATGGCTCGAGGCCATGAAATCTGAGATGGGATCCATGTATGAGAACAAAGTATGGACTTTGGTTGACTTGCCCGATGATCGGCAAGCCATAGAGAATAAATGGATCTTCAAGAAGAAGACTGACGCTGGCGGTAATATTACTGTCTATAAAGCTCGACTTGTTGCGAAAGGTTTTTGAGAAGTTCAAGGAGTTGATTATGATGAGACCTTCTCACCTGTAGCGATGCTTAAGTCCGTACAAATCATGTTAGCAATTGCCGCATTTTATGATTATGAAATTTGGCAAATGGATGTCAAAACTGCATTCCTTAATGGATATCTTAAAGAAGAGTTGTATATGATACAACCAGAAGGTTTTGCCGATCCAAAAGGTGCTAAGAAAGTGTGTAAGCTCCAGCAATCCATTTATGGACTGGTGCAAGCATCTCGGAGTTGGAATATATGCTTTGATAGTGTGATCAAAGCATATGGTTTTATACAAACTTTTGGAGAAGCCTGTATTTACAAGAAAGTGAGTGGGAGCTCTGTAGCATTTCTGATATTATATGTGTATGACATATTGTTGATCGGAACTGATACTGAATTTCTGAACAACATAAAAGGATACTTGAATAAGAATTTTTCAATGAAAGACCTCGGTGAAGCTGCTTATATATTGGGCATCAAGATCTATAGAGATAGATCAAGACACTTAATTGGACTTTCACAAAGCACATACCTTGATAAAGTTCTAAAGAAGTTCAAAATGGATCAAGCAAAGAAAGGGTTCTTGCCTGTATTACAAGGTGTGAAGTTGAATCAGACTCAATGCCCGACCACTGCAGAAGATAGAGAGAAAATGAAAGTCATTCCCTATGCTTCGGCCGTAGGGTCTATCTTGTATGCAATGCTGTGTACCAGACCTGATGTGTGCCTTGCTATTAGTTTTGCACGGAGGTACCAAAGTAATCCAGGAGTGGATCAATGGACAGCGGTCATGAACATCCTGAAATACTTGAAAAGGACTAAGGATATGTTTTTCATTTATGGAGGTGACAAAGAGCTTGTCGTAAATGGTTACATTGATGCAAGCTTTGACGCTGATCCGGATGACTCTAGGTCACAAACTGGATAAGTATTTTCATTAAATGGTGGAGCTGTCAGTTGGTGCAGTTCCAAGCAGAGCATCATGGTTGGATCTACGTGTGAAGCGGAGTACGTAACTACTTCGGAAGCAGCAAATGAAGGATTCTAGATGAAGGAGTTCATATCCGATCTAGGTGTCATACCTAGTGCATCGGTGATACGTCTCCAACGTATCTATAATTTTTGATTGTTTCATGCTATTATATTATCAACCTTGGATGTTTTATATGCATTTATATGCCATTTTATAAGATTTTTGGGACTAACCTGTTAACCTAGAGCCCAGTGCTAGTTTATGTTTTTTCCTTGTTTTTGAGTTTTACAGAAAAGGAATACCAAACGAAGTCCAATTGACGTGCCAATTTTTGACGATTTTTTATGGACCAAAAGAAGACCCCGGAGTAAAAGAGTTGGGCCAGAAGAGTCCCGGGCCGTCCACGCGGGTGGGGGGCACCCCCCCGGCGCATAGGCCTGCCTCGTGGACGACTCGGGCACCTTCTTGACGTGAGACCTACGCCAAAAATTCCTATAAATACAGAAACCTCCAGAAAATAACCTAGATCGGGAGTTCCGCCGCCGCAAGCCTCTATAGCCACCGAAAACCAATCTCGACCCGTTCCGGCACCCTGCCGGAGGGGGGGAATCCCTCTCCGGTGGCCATCTTCATCATCCCGGCACTCTCCGTGACGAGGAGGGAGTAGTTCACCCTCGGGGCCGAGGGCATGTACCAGTAGCTATGTGTTTGATCTCTCTCTCTCTCTCTCGTGTTCTTGAGTTGGAACGATCTTGATGTATCGCAAGCTTTGCTATTATAGTTGGATCTTATGATGTTTCTCCCCCTCTACTCTCTTGTAATGAATTGAGTTTTCCCTTTGAAGTTATCTTATCGGATTGAGTCTTTAAGGATTTGAGAACACTTGATGTATGTCTTGCATGTGCTTATCTATGGTGACAATGGGATATCACGTGATCCACTTGATGTATGTTTTGGTGATCAACTTGCGAGTTCCGTGACCTCGTGAACTTATGCATAGGGGTTGGCACACGTTTTCGTCTTGACTCTCCGATAGAAACTTTGGGGCACTCTTTGAAGTTCTTTGTGTTGGTTGGATAGATGAATCTGAGATTGTGTGATGCATATCGTATAATCATACCCATGGATACTTGAGGTGACATTGGAGTATCTAGGTGACATTAGGGTTTTGGTTGATTTGTGTCTCAAGGTGTTATTCTAGTACGAACTCTAGGATAGGTTGAACGGAAAGAACAGCTTCGTGTTATTTTACTACGGACTCTTGAATAGATCGATCAGAAGGAATAACTTTGAGGTGATTTCGTACCCTACAATAATCTCTTCGTTTGTTCTCCGCTATTAGTGACTTTGGAGTGACTCTTTGTTGCATGTTGAGGGATAGTTATATGATCCAATTATGTTATTATTGTTGAGAGAACTTGCACTAGTGAAAGTATGAACCCCAGGCCTTGTTTCCTAACATTGCAATACCGTTTACGCTCACTTTTATCATTAGTTACCTTGCTATTTTTATATTTTCATATTACAAAAACCTATATCTACCATCCATATTGCACTTGTATCACCATCTCTTCGCCGAACTAGTGCACCTATACAATTTACCATTGTATTGGCTGTGTTGGGGACACAAGATACTCTTTGTTATTTGGTTGCAGGGTTGCTTGAGAGAGACCATCTTCATCCTACGCCTCCCACGGATTGATAAACCTTAGGTCATCCACTTGAGGGAAATTTGCTGCTGTCCTACAAACCTCTGCACTTGGAGGCCCAACAACGTCTACAAGAAGAAGGTTGTGTAGTAGACATCAAGCTCTTTTCTGGCGCCGTTGCTGGGGAGGTTAGCGCTTGAAGGTATATCTTTAGATCTTGCAATCGAATCTTTTTGTTTCTTGGTTTATCACTAGTTTAGTTTATAAAAGAAAACTACAAAAAATGGAATTGAGGGTATCTCATATGCTTCATCTTTTTAATATCTTTCATGAAAATAAGGATTCCGATAATTGTGCCAAAGTGTTAGAAGAAGAATGCATTAGAATGTTTGGCACTAAATCTTTGAATGATGAGCATGATTGCAATGTTATTAGTTTGAACTCTTTGAATATCCATAGTAATAATGATGATTGCACTAGTCATGATGAAAATGTCTCTTATAAGCATGTCAACTTTTGTGGAATACATAGAGCTTGCAAGCACACACCAAATAGGGAAGATAGATTTTGCAAGAGGCATAAGTATTTGGAAATTAAATGGTTGCAAGAAAGGCTAGATGATTGTGCTGAAAGATTCAATATTTATTGCCATCCTTGTGAACTTTTCAATGAACATGGTCATTTAAAGATCCAATTCTATTTGTTTCATGATCAAATCGTATCCAAAAAGTGTGATAACTTGATTACCCTTGAGCATCACAAAGAGCTTAGTCTTATTTTGGGGTATGAAGAAATGAAACGTATAACTGAGGGTATTCCAAAATTTAATCTTGATAGATTTCTTGATTTTGATCTAGAAGAAATTTTTATGTATTGTGCAGTGAATTGCATTGAAAATCCTTATATTGCCAATTACATAAAGACAAGAAAACAAATAGAAGATGAAGAGAATACTAATGAAAGGGAAGAGAATTCCCAATATTCTCCTATTATTTCTTATGATGAATTAGGGAACGATGAGGAGCCTTCTATTCAACAAATCTCATTAATAAGGAGCTCCAAAAAGAGGGATAAACCCATACTTAATGTGAAGAAGAAAAAGAAAAGACGGAGAAGTAAAGGTAAAGAGGTATCCATCCCAAATGATGTTGCTCCTATTACTCATTGTGATGATGATAATTATTATACTATTGGTGCTATCCATACTATCAATGATGAGAGTGATTATGCTTATGATATGAAAAGGCCCAAGCTTGGGGATGCCATGTTTGATGAGAATGACATGTTTGAGAATGTATTTGCTGCAATTAATGTTTGTCCCAAGCTTGGGGATGCTATGTTTTATGAAGATGATATGTCTAACCTCCCAAGTTTTGATATGCAAATTTATTATGATGATAGCATGCCTCCTATTTATGATGCTTATATTGATGAAAGTGGGGTTGGAAGAGTGTCAACTTTAGGAAGTAATGATCCCACTATTTTTGAGGATGTTGAATCTTATTGTGACAATTATGAAAGTGGATTTGGAGAGGTCATGACTTTATTTAGTAATGATTCCACTATCTTGGAAGAGGTTTCAATTGATTATGATGAGAACAAAGTTGCTACTTATGATGATTATTGTGATGACACGTATGCTATAAAAAGTAGTGATGATTATATTAAAACTTGTCATGATTATGATTACCCTTTTCCTGAATATTACTCTTTTAATGTGGAAACAATTTGTAGTATTCGAGTTTTTTATGATACTCTCACTATTCCGATTGAGAAGAATCTTGCTTATGTGGAGAGTAGTAAATTTTCTATGCTTGTAGACCATGAAAAGAATGCTTTATGTGATAGTTATATTGTTGAATTCATTCATGATGCTACTGAAAATTATTATGAGGGAGGAATATATGCTTGTAGGAATTGCAATAATATCAAGTTTCCTCTCTACATGTTGAAAATTTTGAAGCTATGCTTGTGTTGCCTTCCTATGCTAGTTGATTATTGTTCCCATAAGTTGTTTGCTCACAAAATCCCTATGCATAGGAAGTGGGTTAGAATCAAATGTGCTAGTCATATTCTTCATGATGCTCTCTTTATATTTCAATTCTTATCTTTTATGTGAGCATCATTGAAATCATCATGCCTAGCTAGGGGCGTTAAACGATAGCGCTTGTTGGGAGGCAACCCGATTTTATTTTTGTTCCTTGTTTTTTGTTCCTGTTTAGTAATAAATAATTTATCTAGCCTCTGTTATGATTGAGTTTTTAAGTTTTAATTAGTGTTTGTGCCAAGTAGAACCTTTGGGAAGACTTGGGGAAAGTCTTTGCGATCTTGCTGTAAAAAAGAGAAACTTTAGTGCTCATGCGATTTGCTGCTATGTTTTACTGGAGAATGCTACTTAGTTGATTCTTTTTTCAGATGATTAATATATAAATTCCTCACGTCCAGCTATTTATTTTAGAATTTTTGGGGTTCCAGAAGTATATGTTTGATCCAGATTACTACAGACAGTTCTGTTTTTGACAGATTCTGTTTTCTATGTGTTGTTTTCTTATTTTGATGAATCTATGAGTAGTATCGGAGGGTATGAACCACAGAAAAGTTGGAATAAAGTAGATATTTTTTACACCAATATGAATATATAATGAGTTCAAAACAGTACCTAAGTGGTGATTTATTTTCTTATACTAACGGAGCTTACGAGTTTTCTGTTAAGTTTTGTGTTGTGAAGTTTTCAAGTTTTGGGTAAAGATTCGATGGACTATGGAATAAGGAGTGGCAAGAGGCTAAGCTTGGGGATTCCCAAGGCACCCCAAGGTAAAATTCAAGGACAACCAAGAGCCTAAGCTTGGGGATGCCTCGGAAGGCATCCCCTCTTTCGTCTTCGTTCATCGGTAACTTTACTTGGAGCTATATTTTTTATTCACCACATGATATGTGTTTTGCTTGGAGCGTCATATTATTTTATTTAGTTTTGCTTGATGTTTGAATAATATGCCAAGATCTGAAATTCTTAAATGTTAGAGATTCTTCACATAGTTGCATAATTATTCAACTACTCATTGATCTTCACTTATATCTTTTGGAGTAGTTTGTCATTTGCTCTAGTGCTTCACTTATATCTTTTTAGAGCACGATGGTAGTTTTATTTTGAAGAAATAGATGAAATCTCATGCTTCACTTATATTATTTTGAGAGTCCTAAACATCATGGTAATTTTCTTTGGTTATGAAATTAGTCCTAATATGATGGGCATCCAAGAGGGATATAATAAAAACTTTCATATAGAGTGCATTGAATACTATGAGAAGTTTGATACTTGATAATTGTTTTGAGATATAAAGGTGGTAATATTAGAGTCGTGCTAGTTGAGTAATTGTGAAATTGAGAAATACTTGTGTTGAGGTTGGCAAGTCCCGTAGCATGCACGTATGGTAAATGTTGTGTGGCAAATTTGAAGCATGGGGTGTTCTTTGATTGCTTTCCTTATGAGTGGCGGCCGGGGACGAGCGATGGTCTTTTCCTACCAATCTATCCCCCTAGGGGCATGCGTAGTAGTACTTTGCTTTGAGGGCTAATAAACTTTTGCAATAAGTATATGAGTTCTTTATGACGAATGTGAGTCCATGAATATTACGCACTCTCACCCTTCCATCATTGCTAGCCTCTTCGGTACCGTGCATTGCCCTCTCTCGCCTTGAGAGTTGGTGCAAACTTCGCCAGTGCATCCAAACCCCGTGATACGATACGCTCTATCACACATAAACCTCCTTATATCTTCCTCAAAACAGCCACCGTACTACCTATTATGGCATTTCCATAGCCATTCCGAGATATATTGCCATGCAACTTTCCACCGTCCCGTTTATTATGACACGCATCATCACTGTCATATTGCCTTGCATGATCACGTAGTTGACATCGTATTTGTGGCAAAGCCACCATGCTAATTTTTCATACATGTCACTCTTGATTCATTGCATATCCTGGTACATCACTGAAAGTGCGTTATATCGACTAGAGGGGGGGGGGGTGAATAGGCGATTTTTATGAATTCTTCACTGAGGAATTTGCAGGAGAGGAAATTCCTTAGCGAAGAACTACTAGCAGCGGAATAAGTACTCAAAAGTAAACATAATAGAACACAAGCATAGTCATCATGATGAAATGAAGACAAGCATAGAGTACAGAAAGCGTAAGCACATGATAACACAGGATGAAGACAAACCGACTGAAGAAATTGAACTGAGGAAATTGAGAAAGTCTTCAGTCAAAGTCTTCAAACACAGATATGAGGAAATGAAAGAGTTGAGGAAATAGAAGCAGTGAGCTTGGTGAAGACAATGATTTGGTAGACCAGTTCCAACTGCTGTCTCAGTTGTACATCTGGTTGGAGCGACTAGGTATTTAAACC
Organism: Triticum aestivum; assembly: GCF_018294505.1. Taxonomy (NCBI): domain Eukaryota; kingdom Viridiplantae; phylum Streptophyta; class Magnoliopsida; order Poales; family Poaceae; genus Triticum; species Triticum aestivum. The sequence goes on along the minus strand of NC_057806.1, from coordinate 80,890,666 downwards.
CAAGGACACACAGTCCTGGACACACAGTCCTCACAGTATTCTCCTTGAGCTAAGGTCACACAGACCTTGCCCAATCACTAGTGGTAAGTCTTCAGGTGACTTCCGAACCTTCACAAACTTGATCACTCGGTGATCCACAATTTCTCTTGGATGCTCTAGACCTGGACGCCTAACCGTCTGGAAGAAGCACAGTCTTCAAAGGTAACAAGCGTTGGATCCACGCAGGATCAATCTCTTCAGTGATGCTCAATCACTTGGGGTTTGTAGGTGTTTGGGTTTGGGTTTTCCTCACTTGATGATTTTCGCTCAAAGTCCTCGGAGGATGGGATGCTCTCAAATGACAAGTGTCAGTTTCTCTCAGAGCAGCCAACCGGCTAGTGGTTGTAGGGGCGGCTATTTATAGCCTAGGGAGCAGCCTGACATGATAAGACATAAATGCCCTTCAATGATATGACCGTTAGGTGGGTAGATATTTTGGGACAACTGGCGCATAGCACAACAATAGTCGGAATTTTGAGTAGCAAAATCCTCAGGGCTATCATGTTCCTCACTGTGTAGGAAATCCGCACTGGCGAATTCCTAACTCCTCAGTCAGAACAAATTCCTCAGAGACAAGAAGAACTTCGTCTCTGTCACTGAAGAATATGACTGAACTGTATGAGATTTCCAATGGCTTCACTCGAAGGGATTGGTAGGTGTAGGATTTTGAGTTGAGCATCACATGGAAATTTTTCCTTAGTATTTCCTCGACCCCCTTTAACAGTACGGTGTTTCCTATGACTCAAGAAAGAGAAAAAGAAACTACGAAAACAAAAAGTCTTCACGCTTCATGTTCCTCGAATGAATGCCAAGTCTTCAAGGTCACACCAATTTCTTCACTTTCAAAGTCTTCAGAAAGTCTTCAAAAATTCAAAGTCTTCAGTCGAAGAACTTCATTTTCAGGGGTCGACTTTCTCTGTAACTATCAAACTCCTCATAGACTTATAGACCTGTGTACACTCACAAATGCATTAGTCCCTTAACCTATAAGTCTTCAATACACCAAAATCACTAAGGGGCACTAGATGCACTTACAATCTCCCCCTTTTTGGTGATTGATGACAATATAGGTTAAGTTTTCAACGGGGATAAACATATGAAGTGTAAATACTGATATTGAGGAATTTGATTGCAAGATATACAAGAACTCCCCCTGAAGATGTGCATAGTGAGGAATTTGCATTTGAAGCAATGCACACTTGAAGAGTTGAATCATGGAGATCTCCCCCTATATCTTGTAATTCATACACGCATTTGACATATCATAATGAAGAATTTGGAATGCATGATGAAATATGGTGACTGATGTAATTCAGCATGCGTGCATTAACATATATGAGAAATAAGCATGCAGAAAAACACATCAAAAGTATCAGAGCACCATCGAGTTTAAGTTTACAACTCGATCCAATAAAGTTTCAGAAGAATGAGAGTTGTAACTTAGCAAAAAAACACCCATATAGAGAGACCCGCTTGAAGACTAACTCAAAATTCTCCCCCTTTGTCATCGAATGACCAAAAGGATCGAAAATGAGGACTAACGCCCCTGAAGAATATCAAGTTGATGAAGGAGTGCCAGCATTGTTGGGGTCATTTGTCATGGAAGGGCCTGCTGCAGTGTCGTCCAAGTCTTCATGCTCGTCGGTGTCGCGTGATGAAGAATAGGAGCTGGACACCAAAGGAGGAACCTTGACCTTCTTGTATTTCTTCGGTGGAGGTGCAGACCAGTCAAAATCTTCCTTGAGACCCATATCTTCTTCACCATACAGATGTGACAGAATGGCCCAGGTGCGACCGAAAACTTCATGGAGGTAGTAATGGTTTTTCTTCACTGCATTGTGTGTAGCAGTCATGTTGTGAAGAAATGAACCAAACTGACGCTTAACCCATTTATGGTTTTGATCCACCTTCTGGTGAAGACTTAGCAGAAGCTCACGGTCAGTCATCACACGAGGATCAGTGGCTTGGGGAGTAGACTTGGGTGCATTGGCAGCAGAGTCATGTGTGGCAGAGTCATCATTGGTGGAATAAGATGCAACTTTGCGAAACTAACCATCCAATAGACTAATGCCTTCATTAATGACAGCAGGAGCCCTGCCCTTTTCATCAGTTGAAGCAAAAGCCTGCTTGAGGACTTCAATCGGGGGCAGATAGCTAAGGTGATTCTGAAAATCAGCCTTGTATTTGAGTGAAGACCTTGTCCTGAGGAATCTCATAATCCAAGGTGCATAAGGTTTCAGCTCAAATGGAGAAAGTGCAGTGATAACCCACAAGTATAGGGGATCGCAACAATTTTCGATAAGTAAGAGTGTCGAACCCAACGAGGAGCTAAACGTAGAACAAATATTCCCTCAAGTTCTATCGACCACCGATACAACTCTACGCACGCTTGACGTTCGCTTTACCTAAAACAAATATGGAACTAGAAGTACTTTGTAGGTGTTGTTGGATAGGTTTGCAAGATAATAAAGAGCAAGTAAATAAAAGGTAGGGGCTGTTTAGATTAAGAAACAATAAAGTAAATATATCGAGTGTGGAAAATTGGTGGTAGGAGTTGCGAAATTGCCCCTAAGCAATTGACTACTTTACTAGACCGATAGCAAGTATTATGTGGGGGAGGCCACTGCTAGCATGTCATCCCTGACTTGGAATTCTATGCACTTATGATTGGAACTATTAGCAAGCATCTGCAACTACTAATGTTCGTTAAGGTAAAACCCAACCATAGCATTAAGATATATTGGTCCCCCTTCAATCTCGTATGCATCAATTTCTATGCTAGGTTGAAGCTTCTGTCACTCTTGCCCTCCAATACATAGTCCTATCAACATACAACTAACCCTAGGGTGTGATCCACCCACGCAATCATATGATGGGAACCAAAGGACAGCAACATAACCACAAGCAAATTAAATCAATCATAGCAATCCATCAACCACCGATAGGACAACAAAAATCTACTCAGACATCATAGGATGGCAACACATCATTGGATAATAATATGAAGCATAAAGCACCATGTTCAAGTAGAGGGTACAGCAGGTTGCGGGAGAGTGGACCGCTATAGATAGAGGGGGGGAGGTGATGGAGATGTTGGTGAACATGGCGGAGGTGTTGGTGTAGATCGTGGTGATGATGATTTCCCCCGGTGGCACTCCAGTGCCACCGGAAGCGAGGGGGAGAGAGCCCCCCTCCTTCTTCTTCTTCCTTGACCTCCTCCCTAGATGGGAGAAGGGTTTCCCCTCTGGTCTTTGGCATCCATGGCATGGGAGGGGCGAGAGCCCCTCCGAGATTGGATATGTCTCTCTGTCTCTCTCTGTTTCTGCGTTCTCTGATTCTTCCCTTTCACCGTTTCTTATATTCCCGGAGATCCGTAACTCCGATTGGGCTGAAATTTTAACACGATCTCTATCCGAATATTAGCTTTCTTGCGGTGAAATAAGGGCATCAACCTCCTTACAGGTGGCCCACGAGGGTCAGGGGCGCGCGCCCCTGCCTCGTGGCCACCTCGGGCATCGTCTCGCTTGGATTTTTCTTCCCAAAAATCATATATATTCAAAAAAAATCTCCGTCAGTTTTTATCCCGTTTGGACTCCGTTTGATATGGATATTCTGTGAAACAAAAAACATACAACAAACACGAACTGGCACTGGGCACTGGATCAATATGTTAGTCCCAAAAATAGTATAAAAAGTTGCCAAAAGTATATGAGAGTTGTAGAATATTGGCATGGAACAATCAAAAATTATAGATACGACGGAGACATATCAGCATCCCCAAGCTTAATTCCTGCTCGTCCTCGAGTAGGTAAATGATAAAAAGGATAGATTTTTATGTGGAATGCTACCTAGCATAATCTTGATCATGTAATCTAATCATGGCATGAATATTAAGATACGAGTGATTCATAGCAATAGTCTATCAATTGACATAAAAACAATAATACTTCAAGCCTACTAATAAAGCAATCATGTCTTTTCAGAATAACATGGCCAAAGAAAGTTATCCCTACAAAATCATATAGTCTGGCTATGCTCCATCTTCACCACACAAAATATTCACATCATGCACAACCCCGATGACAAGCCAAGCAATTGGTTCATACTTTTTAACGCGCTTCAGCATTTTCAACCCTCACGCAATACATGAGCATGAGCCATGGATATAGCACTATAGGTGGAATAGAATGGTGGTTGTGGAGAAGACAAAAAAGAGAAGATAGTCTCACATCAACTAGGTGTATCATGTTGGAAATATGCCCTAGAGGCAATAATAAAATGGTTATTATTATATTTCCTTGTTCATGATAATTGTCTATTTTTCATGCTACAATTGTGTTATCCGGAAATCATAATACATGTGTGAATACAGAGACCACAACACGTCCCTAGTGAGCCTCTAGTTGACTAGCTCGTTGATCAAAAGATAGTCATGGTTTCCTGACTATGGACATTGGATGTCATTGATAACGGGATCACATCATTAGGAGAATGATGTGATGGACAAGACCCAATCCTAAGCATAGCTCAAAGATCGTGTAGTTCGTTTGCTATAGCTTTTCCGAATGTCAAGTATCATTTCCTTAGACCATGAGATTGTGCAACTCCCGGATACCGTAGGAGTGCTTTGGGTATGCCAAACATCACAACGTAACTGGGTGACTATAAAGGTACACTACGGGTATCTCCGAAAGTGTCTGTTGGGTTGGCACGAATTGAGACTGGGATTTGTCACTCCGTATGACGGAGAGGTATCTCTGGGCCCACTCGGTAATGCATCATCATAATGAGCTCAATGTGACCAAGTGGTTGATCACGGGATCATGCATTACGGTACGAGTAAAGTGACTTGCCGGTAACGAGATTGAACGAGGTATTGGGATACCGACGATCGAGTCTCGGGCAAGTAACGTACCGATTGACAAAGGGAATTGTATACGGGGTTGATTGAATCCTCGACATCGTGGTTCATCCGATGAGATCATCGAGGAGCATGTGGGAGCCAACATGGGTATCCAGATCCCGCTGTTGGTTATTGACCGGAGAGTCGTCTCGGTCATGTCTGCGTGTCTCCCGAACCCGTAGGGTCTACACACTTAAGGTTCGGTGACGCTAGGGTTGTTGAGATATTAGTATGCGATAACCCGAAAGTTGTTCGGAGTCCCGGATGAGATCCTGGACATCACAAGGAGTTCCGGAATGGTCCGGAGGTGAAGATTTATATATAGGAAGTCAAGTTTCGGCCATCGGGAAAGTTTCGGGGGTAATCGGTATTGTACCGGGACCACCGGAAGGGTCCTGGGGGTCCACCGGGTGGGGCCACCTATCCCGGAGGGCCCCATGGGCTGAAGTGGGAGGGGAACCAGACCCTAGTGGGCTGGTGCGCCCCCCATGGGCCTCCCCCTACGCCTAGGGTTGGAAACCCTAGGGGTGGGGGCGCCCCACTTGGCTTGGGGGGCACTCCACCCCCCTTGGCTGCTGCCCCCCTTGGAGATTGCATCTCCTAGGGCCGGCGCCCCCCTTAGGGGTCCTATATATAGTGGGGGGAGGGAGGGCAGCCGCACCCTAGCCCCTGGCGCCTCCCTCTCCCACCCATGACACTTCTCCCTCTCGCTGAGCTTGGCGAAGCTCTGCCGAGATCACCGTTGCTTCCACCACCACGCCGTTGTGCTGCCGGATCTCCATCAACCTCTCCTTCCCCCTTGCTGGATCAAGTTGGAGGAGACGTCTTCCCAACCGTACGTGTGTTGAATGCGGAGGTGCCGTCCGTTCGGCGCTAGGTCATCGGTGATTTGGATCACGACGAGTACGACTCCATCAACCCCGTTCTCTTGAACGCTTCTGCTCGCGATCTACAAGGGTATGTAGATGCACTCTCCTCTCCCTCGTTGCTAGATGACTCCATAGATTGATCTTGGTGATGCGTAGAAAATTTTAAAATTCTGCTATGTTCCCCAACAGTGGCATCATGAGCTAGGTCTATGCGTAGTTTCTATGCACGAGTAGAACACAAAGCAGTTGTGGGCGTCGATATTGTCAATTTACTTGCCGTTACTAGTCTTATTGATTCGGCGGCATCGTGGGATGAAGCGGCCTGGACCGACCTTACACGTACGCTTACGTGAGATTGGTTCCTCCGATTGACATGCACTAGTAGCATAAGGTGGCTGGCGGGTGTCTGTCTCTCCCACTTTAGTCGGATCGGATTCGATGAAAAGGGTCCTTATGAAGGGTAAATAGAAATTGGCATATCACGTTGTGGTTTTGGCGTAGGTAAGAAACATTCTTGCTAGAAACCTATAGCAGCCACATAAAAACTTGCAACAACAATTAGAGGACGTCTAACTTGTTTTTGCAGCATGTGCCATGTGACGTGATATGGCCAAAAGGATGTGATGAATGATATATGTGATGTATGAGATTGATCATGTTCTTGTAATAGGAATCACGACTTGCATGTCGATGAGTATGACAACCGGCAGGAGCCATAGGAGTTGTCTTAATTTATTTATGACCTGCGTGTCAACATAAACGTCATGTAATTACTTTACTTTATTGCTAAAGCGTTAGCCATAGTAGTAGAAGTAATAGATGACGAGACAACTTCAAGAAGACACGATGATGGAGATCATGGTGTCATGCCGGTGACAACGATGATCATGGAGCCCCGAAGATGGAGATCAAAAGGAGCAAATGATATTGGCCATATCATGTCACTATTTGATTGCATGTGATGTTTATCATGTTTTACATCTTATTTGCTTAGAACGACGGTAGCTTAAATAAGATGATCCCTTGTAATAATTTCAAGAAAGTGTTCCCCCTAACTGTGCACCGTTGCGAAGGTTCGTTGTTTCGAAGCACCACGTGATGATCGGGTGTGATAGATTCTAACGTTCGAATACAACGGGTGTAAGCCAGATTTACACACGCAATACACTTAGGTTGACTTGACGAGCCTAGCATGTACAGACATGGCCTCGGAACACAGAAGACCGAAAGGTCGAGCATGAGTCGTATAGAAGATACGATCAACATGAAGATGTTCACCGATGTTGACTAGTCCGTCTCACGTGATGATCGGACACGGCCTAGTTGACTCGGATCATGTTTCACTTAGATGACTAGAGGGATGTCTATCTGAGTGGGAGTTCATTGAATAATTTGATTAGATGAACTTAATTATCATGAACTTAGTCTAAAATCTTTACAATATGTCTTGTAGATCAAATGGCCCACGTTGTCCTCAACTTCAACGCGTTCCTAGAGAAAACCAAGCTGAAAGATGATGGCAGCAACTATACGGACTGGGTCCGGAACCTGAGGATCATCCTCATAGCTGCCAAGAAAGGTTATGTCCTAGAAGCACCGCTAGGTGACGCACCCATCCTAGAGAACCAAGACGTTATGAACGCTTGGCAGTCACGTGCTGACGATTACTCCCTCGTTCAGTGCGGCATGCTTTACAACTTAGAACCGGGGCTCCAAAAGCGTTTTGAGAGACATGGAGCATATGAGATGTTCAAAGAGCTGAAAATGGTTTTCCAAGCTCATGCACGGGTCGAGAGATATGAAGTCTCCGACAAGTTCTTCAGTTGTAAGATGGAGGAAAATAGTTCTGTTAGTGAGCACATACTCAAAATGTTTGGGCTGCATAACCGCTTGACTCAGCTGGGAGTTAATCTCCCTGATAACGTGGTCATTGACAGAATCCTTCAGTCGCTTCCACCGATCTACAAGAGCTTTGTGATGAACTTCAATATGTAGGGGATGGAAAAGACCATTCCTGAGGTATATTCAATGATGAAATCAGCAGAGGTGGAAATCAAAAAGGAACATCAAGTGTTGATGGTAAATAAAACCACTAAGTTCAAGAAAGGCAAGGGTAAAAAGAACTTCAAGAAGGACGGCAAGGGAGTTGCCGCGCCCGGTAAGCAAGCTGCCGGGAAGAAGTCAAAGAATGGACACAAGCCTGAGACTGAGTGTTTTTATTGCAAGGGAAGTGGTCACTGGAAGCGGAACTGCCCCAAATACTTAGCGGACAAGAAGGCCGACAACACTAAAGGTATATGTGATATACATGTAATTGATGTGTACCTTATCAGTACTCGTAGTAGCTCCTGGGTATTTGATACCGGTGCGGTTGCTCACATTTGTAACTCAAAGCAGGAGCTGCGGAATAAGCAGAGACTGGTGAAGGACGAGGTGACGATGCGCGTTGGGAATGGTTCCAAGCTCGATGTGATCGCCGTCGGCACGCTACCTCTACATTTACCTACGGGATTAGTTTTAAACATCAATAATTGTTATTTAGTGCCAGCTTTGAGCATGAACATTGTATCAAGATCTCGTTTAATTCGAGATGGCTACTCATTTAAATCCAAGAATAATGGTTGTTCTATTTATATGAGAGATATGTTTTATGGTCATGCTCCGTTGGTGAATGGTTTATTCTTAATGAATCTCGAGCGTAATGTTACACATATTCATAGTGTGAATACCAAAAGATGTAAGGTTGATAATGATAGTCCCACATACTTGTGGCACTGCTGCCTTGGTCACATAGGTGTCAAACGCATGAAGAAGCTCCATGCAGATGGACTTTTGGAGTCTCTTGATTACGAATCATTTGACACATGTGAACCATGCCTTATGGGTAAAATGACCAGGACTCCGTTCTCAGGAACAATGGAGCGAGCGAACAACTTATTGGAAATCATACATACTGACGTGTGCGGTCCAATGAGTGTTGAGGCTCGCGGTGGCTATCGTTATGTTCTCACCCTCACTGATGACTTGAGTAGATATGGGTATGTCTACTTAATGAAACACAAGTCTGAGACCTTTGAAAAGTTCAAGGAATTTCAGAGTGAGGTTGAGAATCAATGTGACAGGAAAATCAAGTTCTTGCGATCAGATCGTGGGGGAGAATACTTGAGTCACGAATGTGGCACACACTAAAGGAAATGTGAAATAGTTTCACAACTCACGCCGCCTGGAACACCTCAGCGTAATGGTGTGTCCGAACGTCGTAATCACACTCTATTGGATATGGTGCGATCTATGATGTCTCTTACCGATCTACCGCTGTCATTTTGGGGCTATGCTTTAGAGACTGCCGCATTCACTTTAAATAGGGCTCCGTCGAAATCCGTTGAGACGACACCGTATGAATTATGGTTTGGGAAGAAACCTAAGCTGTCGTTTCTAAAAGTTTGGGGATGCGATGCTTATGTCAAGAAACTTCAACCTGAAAAGCTCGAACCCAAGTCGGAAAAATGTGTCTTCATAGGATACCCTAAAGAAACTATTGGGTATACCTTCTACCTCAGATCCGAAGGCAAGATCTTTGTTGCCAAGAATGGATCCTTTCTAGAGAAAGAGTTTCTCTCGAAAGAAGTAAGTGGGAGGAAAGTAGAACTTGATGAAGTATTACCTCTTGAACCGGTAAGTGGCGCAGCTCAAGAAAATGTTCCTGAGGTGCCTGCACCGACTAGAGAGGAAGTTAATGATGATGATCATGAAACTTCAGATCAAGTTGCTACTAAACTTCGTAGGTCCACAAGGACACATTCCGCACTAGAGTGGTACGGCAACCCTATCCTGGAAATCATGTTGTTAGACAACGGTGAACCTTTGAACTATGAGGAAGCGATTGCGGGCCCAGATTCCGACAAATGGCTGGAAGCCATGAAATTCGAGAAAGGTTCCATGTATGAAAACGAAGTATGGACTTTGAATGACTTGCCCGATGATCGGCGAGCCATAGAAAATAAATGGATCTTTAAGAAGAAGACAGACGCGGATGGTAATGTAACCATCTATAAAGCTCGGCTTGTCGCTAAGGGTTATCGAGAAGTTCAAGGGGTTGACTACGATGAGACTTTCTCACCCATAGCGAAGCTGAAGTCCGTCCAAATCATGTTAGCAATTGCCGCATTCTATGATTATGAGATATGGCAAATGGACGTCAATACGACATTCCTTAATGGTTTCCTTAAGGAAGAACTGTATATGATGCAGTCGGAAGGTCTTGTCGATCCTAAGAATGCTGACAAGGTGTGCAAGCTCCAATGCTCGATCTATGGGCTGGTGCAAGCATCTCGGAGTTGGAACATTTGTTTTGATGAGATGATCAAAGCGTTTGGGTTTACGCAGACATGGAGAAGCCTGCATTTACAAGAAAGTGAGTGGGAGCTCTGTAGCATTTCTCATATTGTATGTGGATGATATACTGTTGATGGGAAATGATATAGAATTCTTGGAAAGCATAAAGGCCTACTTGAACAAGTGTTTTTCAATGAAGGATCTTGGAGAAGCTGCTTACATATTAGGCATCAAGATCTATAGAGATAGATCGAGACGCCTCATTGGTCTTTCACAGAGTACGTACCTTGACAAGATATTGAAGAAGTTCAATGTGGATCAGTCAAAGAAGGGGTTCTTGCCTATATTGCAAGGTACGAGATTGAGCACGGCTCAATGCCCGACCACGGCAGAAGATAGAGAAAAGATGAGTATCGTTCCCTATGCCTCGACCATAGGGTCTATCATGTATGCTATGCTGTGTACCAGACATGATGTAAACCTTGCCGTAAGTTTGGTAGGAAGGTACCAAAGTAATCCCGGCATGGAACGCTGGACAGCGGTCAAGAATATCCTGAAGTACCTGAAGAGGACTAAGGATATGTTTCTCGTTTATGGAGGTGACGAAGAGCTCGTCGTAAAGGGTTACGTCGATGCTAGCTTCGACACAGATATGGATGACTCTAAGTCACAAACCGGATACGTGTATATTTTGAATGGTGGGGCAGTAAGCTAGTGCAGTTGCAAGCAAAGCATTTTGGCGGGATCTACATGTGAAGCGGAGTACATGGCAGCCTCGGAGGAAGCACAAGAAGCAATCTGGGTGAAGGAGTTCATTACCGACCTAGGAGTCATTCCCAATGCGTCGGGCCCGATGACTCTCTTCTGTGACAACACTGGAGCTATTGCCCTTGCCAAGGAGCCCAGGTTTCACAGGAAGACCAGGCATATCAAGCGTCGCTTCAACTCCATTCGTGAAAGTGTTCAAAATGAAGACATAGATATTTGTAAAGTACATACGGACCTGAATGTGGCAGATCCATTGACTAAACCTCTCCCTAGAGCAAAACATGATCAACACCAGAACTGAATGGGTGTTCGATTCATCACAATGTAACTAGACTATTGACTCTAGTGCAAGTGGGAGACTGTTGGAAATATGCCCTAGAGGCAATAATAAAATGGTTATTATTATATTTCCTTGTTCATGATAATTGTCTATTGTTCATGCTACAATTGTGTTATCCGGAAATCGTAATACATGTGTGCATACATAGACCACAACACGTCCCTAGTGAGCCTCTAGTTGACTAGCTCGTTGATCAAAAGATAGTCATGGTTTCCTGACTATGGACATTGGATGTCATTGATAACGGGATCACATCATTAGGAGAATGATGTGATGGACAAGACCCAATCCTAAGCATAGCTCAAAGATCGTGTAGTTCGTTTGCTATAGCTTTTCCGAATGTCAAGTATCATTTCCTTAGACCATGAGATTGTGCAACTCCCGAATACCGTAGGAGTGCTTTGGGTGTGCCAAACGCCACAATGTAACTAGGTGACTATAAAGGTACACTACGGGTATCTCCAAAAGTGTCTGTTGGGTTGGCACGAATCGAGACTGGGATTTGTCACTCCGTATGACGGAGAGGTATCTCTGCGCCCACTCGGTAATGCATCATCATAATGAGCTCAATGTGACCAAGTGGTTGATCACGGGATCATGCATTACGATACGAGTAAAGTGACTTGCCGGTAACGAGATTGAACGAGGTATTGGGATACCGACGATCGAGTCTCGGGCAAGTAACGTACCGATTGACAAAGGGAATTGTATACGGGGTTGATTGAATCCTCGACATCGTGGTTCATCCGATAAGATCATCGAGGAGCATGTGGGAGCCAACATGGGTATCCAGATCCCGCTGTTGGTTATTGACCGGAGAGTCATCTCGGTCATGTCTGCATGTCTCCCGAACTCGTAGGGTCTACACACTTAAGGTTCGGTGATGCTAGGGTTGTTGAGATATTAGTATACGGTAACCCGAAAGTTGTTCGGAGTCCCGGATGAGATCCCGGACGTCACGAGGAGTTCCGGAATGGTCCGGAGGTGAAGATTTATATATAGGAAGTCAAGTTTCGGCCATCGGGAAAGTTTCGGGGGTAATCGGTATTGTACCGGGACCACTGGAAGGGTCCCGGGGGTCCATCGGGTGGGGCCACCTATCCCGGAGGGCCCCATGGGCTGAAGTGGGAGGGGAACCAGCCCCTAGTGGGCTGTTGCACCCCGCATGGGCCTCCCCCTGCGCCTAGGGTTGGAAACCCTAGGGGTGGGGGGCGCCCCACTTGGCTTGGGGGGCACTCCACCCCCCTTGGCCGCCCCCCCCCCCCTTGGAGATTGCATCTCCTAGGGCCGGCGCCCCCCCTTAGGTGTCCTATATATAGTGGTGGGAGGGAGGTCAGCCGCACCCTAGCCCCTGGCGCCTCCCTCTCCCTCCCGTGACACTTCTCCCTCTCCCTGAGCTTGGTGAAACCCTGCCGAGATCACGGTTGCTTCCACCACCACGCCGTCGTGCTGCTGGATCTCCATCAACCCCTCCTTCCCCCTTGCTGGATCAAGTTGGAGGAGACGTCTTCCCAACCATACGTGTGTTGAACATGGAGGTGCCGTCCGTTCGGCGCTAGGTCATCGGTGATTTGGATCACGACGAGTACGACTCCATCAACGCCGTTCTCTTGAACACTTCCGCTCGCGATCTACAAGGGTATGTAGATGCACTCCCCTCTCCCTCGTTGCTATATGACTCCATAGATTCATCTTGGTGATGCGTAGAAAATTTTAAAATTCTGCTATGTTCCCCAACATATCAATGGGCTATGGAGATGCCCATCAATAGATATCAATGTGAGTGAGTTGGGATTGCCATGCAACGGATGCACTAGAGCTATAAGTATATGAAAGCTCAAACTGAAACTAAGTGGGTGTGCATCCAACTTGCTTGCTCATGAAGACCTCGAGCATTTGAGGAAGCCCATCATCAGAATATACAAGCCAAGTTCTATAATGAAAATTCCCACTAGTATATGAAAGTGATAACTCAAGAGACTCTCTATATGAAGAACATGGTGCTAATTTGAAGCACAAGTGTGGGAAAAGGATAGTAGCACTGCCCCTTCTCTCTTTTTCTCTCATTTTTTGTTTTATTTATTTTTTATTTTTTGGTGGGCTTCTTTGGCCTCTTTTTTGGCTTATTTGGCCTCTTTTATTTTTTTGTAAAGTCCGGAGTTTCATCCCGACTTATGGGGGAATCATAGTCTCCATCATCCTTTCCTCACTGGGGCAATGCTCTAATAATGATGATCATCACACTTTTATTTACTTACAACTCAATGCCTAGAACAAAGTATGATTCTATATGGATTCCTCCGGCGGTGTACCGGGATGTGCAATGATCTAGCGTAGCAATGACATCAAAAACGGACAAGCCATGAAAACATCATGCTAGCTATCTTACGATCATGCAAAGCAATATGATAATGAATGCTCAAGTCATGTATATGATGATGATGGAAGTTGCATGGCAACATATCTCGGAATGGCTATGGAAATGCCATGATAGGTAGGTATGGTGGATGTTTTGAGGAAGGTATATGGTGGGTTCATGGTACCGGCGAAAGTTGTGCGGTACTAGAGAGGCTAGCAATGGTGGAAGGGTGAGAGTGCGTATAATCCATGGACTCAACATTAGTCGTAAAGAACTCACATGCTTATTGCAAAAGTTTATTAGCCCTCGAAGCAAAGTACTACTACGCATGCCCCTAGGGGGATAGATTGGTAGGAAAAGACCATCGCTCGTCCCCGACCGCCACTCATAAGGAAGACAATCAATAAATACCTCATGCTCCGACTTCGTTACATAACGGTTCACCATACGTGCAGGCTACGGGAATCACAAACCTCAACACAAGTATTTCTACTAATCCACAACTACCCACTAGCATGACTCTAATATCACCATCTTTATATTGCAAAACTATTGCAAGGAATCAAACATATCATATTCAGTGATCTACAAGTTTTATGTAGGATTTTATGACTAACCATGTGAATGACCAGTTCCCATCATCTCTCTAAATAGGTATAAGTGAAGCAAGAGAGTTCAATTCTTTCTTCAAAAGACATGCCCACGCTCTAAGAAATATAAGTGAAGCAAAAGAGCATTCTACAAATGACGGTTTTCTATCTAAAGAGAAACAGGCAATCCAAACTTCAAATGATATAAGTGAAGCACATGAAGCATTCTATAAAGCCATAGTCAAAAGATATAAGTGAAGTGCATAGAGCATTCTATAAATCAACCAAGGACTATCTCATACCAGCATGGTGCATAAAAGAAAAGTGAAAACTAAATGCAAAAGACGCTCCAAGATTGCACATATCGCATGAACGAAACGAATCCGAAAACATACCGATATTTGTTGAAGAAAGAGGGGATACCTTCCGGGGCATCCCCTAGCTTAGACGCTTGAGTCTCCTTGAATATTTACTTGGGGTGCCTCGGGCATCCGCAAGCTTGAGCTCTTGCCTCTCTTCCTTCTTCTCACATCGAGACCTTCTCGATCATCGAACACTTCATCCACACAAAACTTCAACAGAAAACTCGGTAAGATCCGTTAGTATAATAAAGCAAATCACTACTCTAAGTACTGGTACAAACCAATTCATATATTTTTTTTGCACTGTGTCTTCTGTAATATAACTTTTTCATGGATTAATCCACATATATGAATTGATAGTTTTATCAAAACAAGCAAACTATGCATCAAAAACAGGATCTGTCTAAAACAGAACAGTCTGTAATAATCTGAACATTCACCATACTTCTGATACTTGAAAACGTCTTCCAAAATTATTAAAAATAAACAATTTGTATAGTAAGACAGTGCAAAAAGAATCAGAACCATTTGAAGTTCCAGCTAAAAATGTAAAATCACGCACTACAGCCAAAGTTTCTGTCCTGCACCGTACAGACCATCAAGCAAATGTAAACATCCTAAAGGCAAACCTTGGCACATTATTTTTATAATACAATGGAATTGTACAAGGGGATAATTATTATTTTTGAGAAGTTTCTGTAATCAAGATTCACAAAGTTGGCCGTGAGTATGAACAAAGTTCAAGGAGCTCTCCCACTTCAACAATGCTTGTCTTTCTCGCTTTTGCTTTTCTTTTTGAAAAAGTTTTGGGTTCCCCTCTTTATTTTTGTTGTTTTTAAACTATATAAAAGCACTCAACAAAAATAAATGACTCTCTAAAACTTCCGGGTTGTCTTCCTGGCAGCGCTTTCTTCAAAGCCATTAAGCTAGGCATATAGTGCTCAAATAATGGATCCACCCGGATCCCAAGGTATATCAAAGCCGATTTTAATTAGCAATGATTTAGCATTTAGTAGTGAGCACAAAGCAACATATATCAAGCAATGACGAAGTCTAACTCTCTTCCTATGCATCGGCATGTCATAAAAGAACAATTCATGCACACATAGTAAAGGCCAATGCATAGTATAAACAGTTTCTTGCAATTTTGTTGTATTGGAAACATAGAGAGGTGGAGATATAGTTCCTCTCTCATAATAATTGCAAGTAGGAGCAGCAAGCACATGCATATTATATCTATCAAATCATCATGTATAGTAGTAAAACTCAACCCATCAATATAATCCTTAATAAGGGCAAACTTCTCCGATATAGTGTAGTCGGGAGAATTCAAAAAGATAATAGGACTATCATGTGTGGGTGCAATAGCAACAATTTCATGTTTAACATAAGGAACTATAGCAAGTTCATCTCCATAAGCATAATTCATATTGGCATCTTGGCGACAAGCATATCAAGCATCATCAAAAAGGGATATTTCAAGAGAATCAACGGGGTCATAACAATCATCATAGCAATCATCCTTCGGTAAGCACGAAGGGGAATTAAACAATGTATGAGTTGAAGAGTTACTCTCATTAGAAGGTGGGCACGGGAAGCTAATCCGCTCTTCCTCCTTTTGTTTTTCGCTCTCTTCCTCATCTTTTTCATCTAATGAGCTCACAGTTTAATCAACTTCTTCTTCCATAGATTCCTGCAAAATAATAGTCTCTTCTTGCATAGCGGAGACTTTCTCAATAAGAACATTAATTTTGTAATTATATTCATAATTCTCATAACAATATTTTAGGATAGCTAAATTTTCAGGTCTATAAACAGCATAATCAAAATCTTCAAACTCTTTAAACAAAGATTAAATTTCATAAGCACCCATAAAATCAACAAATTCTTCTATTTGTTCCACATCATAGTAATCATATATACCATTAGCATAAGAAGCTAAGGTCTTATTATCATTAAATTTGCATGAAAAGGGAAGGTGTGGAGCCTTCATCCAAGAGCAACAAGTATAATCATATCTCAAGCATAGTTGCCTAGCATACCAATTCAATATATGAATTCGATCCCATAATAGTTTCCCTTTTGTGTCAAGCGGTAATCCCTAAAGTATTCACGTTGATCCAACATTACTCCCATTACATAATTGAATTGGGTTTTCTCAAGATTATTAAAGTAGTACATAATATTTTTCACATAACCAGCATCAAGGGTTTTAGGAGGTTCCCCATCTCCATGAGCAGAAAGTACACCTAATTGTTTTGGTATTTCGTGTTCCATATCCATAACTAAAGATAAAGAACAACTAAGAACAACAAATAAAAATTACTTAGTGATAAAGCAAACAAGCACACATGAGAATATTCACCCCACACTATTACTCCCCGGCAACGGCGCCAGAAAAAGGTCTTGATAACCCACAAGTATAGGGGGTCGCAACAGTTTTCGACAAGTAAGAGTGTCGAAACCAATGAGGAGCTAAAGGTAGAACAAATATTCCCTCAAGTTCTATCGACCACCGATAGAACTCTACGCACGCTTGACGTTCGCTTTACCTAAAACAAGTATGAAACTAGAAGTACTTGGTAGGTGTTGTTGGATAGGTTTGCAAGATAATAAAGACCAAGTAAATAAAAGGTAGGGGCTGTGACGGTGTCCTGGACTAGGGGGTACTCACCACGTCGTCTCCCGATCTGTTAGATTGGGCCGAGGACCCCCATGGCCATATACTCATGGGCCAGGTCGGACAACTGCCGCATACATAGAAGATCTTGATGATCAAGACAAGGACTCCTCCCCACCGGTGTATTCGGCTAGGACTCTTGTTATCCTAGGCCTCTGGTGCATTATATAAACCGAGGCCAGGCTAATCGGTAGATCATATACAACAATCATATCATAGGCTAGCTTTTAGGGTTTTAGCCTCTACGATCTCGTGGTAGATCAACTCTTGCAATACTCATATCATCAATATCAATCAAGCAGGACGTAGGGTATTACCTTCATCAAGAGGGCTCGAACCTGGGTAAACATCGTGTCCACTGCCTCCTGTTACCATCGATCCTAGACGCATAGTTCGGGACCCCCTACCCAAGATCCGCCGGTTTTGACACCGACATTGGTGCTTTCATTGAGAGTTCCACTGTGTGATCGGCAAAAGGACCAATGGCTCGTCCGCAGGTCAACTGCGACGCTGGCATCTTCGTCGCCGGCTTGACTGGTCACCTTGGCTCGACCAAGGACTGTGCTCCATCTCCGATCGTCATGTTCGGATGGGGGCCTTCTTCAACATCAACTCCGATCTCTATCATGATCATAGAGGAGTCATCCATGGAGCTCGAGGGATCAACGTCAACATTGCCCTCGGGCGGCTGTGCTGTTTTTATGGACAGCGAACTTGTATTCGCTGTCACCACCTCCTCGAGCGTCGGCTTAACGATTGCTTCGGTGGAATAGTGCAGAATTACGTCTAAAACAGCCATGCAAAATTTCGTCGAGTTCCGATGGAGGAATCTCCGACAATCTATGATATACCAGAGCCCTGTCAAATCTGGACGGGTTTAGGGCGTGGTCTCCAGAGTCCAGCTCGGAGGTCCTTTGGAAGATCCAACAGTTCATCTAGTGCGGAATTTCCATATCTACCACCCCTCCATATTTCAGCCCGATCCGACGGTTCAAACTCCGGGAACCTTCCGATGAGTGGACCAATTTTCGGATCCATTTTCTGCGCGAATACGGATCCGACCCGAATTCATGTTTCTTTATGAACGTGTTATTGGACAACATTTTCAGAGGAATTATCTTCTAGGGTATTGTGCGTTGTTTTTAAACACGTGCCCGTAAATTTTTAAGCCTCCCCTGAGGTCATCTTCATTATCATGCTGGTGTCAAATCAGTCCGGCAATATTGCTCCAAGGCTGCCGACCTGCGTTAGACACGTCGTCACTTTGTTGAGCCGAGTTCAACTTCTTCGGATCATCATCTCGGCAAGCCGAACAAGAGTCTGGCATCGCGAAGGATAAATCATCACCAACATCGCCACCCCACGGATTACACGGAGCGGGCATACCGGCATCACCGCACGGTCACTTCATCAAGCCGGCATCGACCACGTCACGACCTGCATCGGCAGGGCGGCACTATTGCTTCTTCAAGCTGGTGTCCATCACGCCGACCTACTTCGACTCATCGGCTGACATCGAGGCTTCGACATCTCGACTGGACCGGGGGCTTCGCCACCTCTTCATCAACCTACTTCGGAGACTTCGGTGTCACTAGTCGACCAGCTCCGTCACGTTAGCTGGACCGAGGGCTTTGCCTCGGCGAGCCAACCTTTGCCAGCATCGCCATACCGTCGCTTTATCGCCCATCAGGAAATGGGTGTGCGGATCGAGTCCCAATTTCTGGAATCACCTTTCTTCGGATTGCTACAACAAATAAACCAGGTGCTATTAATCCTAGTATTTTTTGCTTGTTCGGGTTCATTTTTCCCAAGGAATTATTACTCTGGTTTGTTCATCATATGTACACAGGTCTATCAAATGATGGCCGCATTAACGATGGTCGCATGATGGTTCAGTCAGTTTCCGTACATGGTCCGGCGAATGCCGCATCCGGAACTCGGACCGACTTGTGAATTCAGGCTTTGCCACGCCTTTACCGCATCACGCCGATGCCCTGCATCGACATTGACTTCGGCGCCAGGCCATATTTCTTTTATTACCCACTTTACATAAATTATTTATTATGCAACGATTTTTTTAATTATTATTATTACTATTATCTCCGGTTTGTACTATTTTTTGTGCACAGGAAAATGATCCGGGTTGGGCAGTATCGTCAACTCGGCGTACTGACATACCACGTCACCTCGGCTGGCCGGGGGGCTTCGTCAACACTTCATTACCCCATGCCAGGGACTTCGGCATCACTCTGCTGGCCCGCATTGACGTGCTATGTCACCACTTCGGAGTGCCGAGATCTTTGCTCCGCCACCTTGGGACCGGCTTCGAGGATGGAACCTTGTCCCGCATCAAGCTCAGGCCGCGTCATCAATACCGAACACATTGACCAGCTAAGTTGCCTTCATGCTCAAAGTTTTAAATTTTTAACTTGTGTTCGGTTCGACCAAGCATTATACCTTTTTGAAAAAAAGTTGCTTGTAGAGAATCTCCTTGTCAAAACTTTGTTTATGACACACAAATTCAAATACCCCATTTACTTGGGGGCTTCCTTCATGAAGCTTTTTCCTCTTGCATATGATTATACTTGTACGGCTTCGTTCCTTGTTCGTGTATTATGCCACAATATGCACCATATTGACTTAAGCAATTTGCAAGCTGGGTTCCCTGGCTCCTGTGCTTACCCCTACGTTCCCGATTGTTCGGCTAGGGAGTAAAGGGAGCACCTCTGCGATTTTCACGACCGGGTCCTCCAAGCTCTGACCTCAGACTGGGTGAAGCCGAAAGCTAGCGCTCTTATTGTTTTCAATCATGGTCGGCACACAACGGAACTCATGAGTACAAAAAATCTATTGCACAAGTCTCATAGTAATAATAAGCACCGAAGAAAGGTATCGGTGTGTCGGAGTAAATAGCCATGGGTAGCCTATCCGGCTTCCCCTGGCCCTTCTGAAAAAATTACAAGCCGATCCGGCTCTCAAGAATCCAAAACATAGGGCTGCCTTCCCCTGGCCGGCTGTCTCCCAGGCCGGCTATTGGAAGGCGGCCCGACTTTAGCCCTCATGAAGAAAGCCATGGGAGGGCCGACTTCGAGAAGCCGGCCGCGAGGAGGCCGAGTCCAAGAAGTCGGCTCCCATAAAGCGGTCGAGACCGTACCCTCAAAGTTTGCATCCACCTAGCGGCGATGAGACGGGGCGTGGCTACAGTGAAGCCAGCCACCCCCGAATCCCGGAGCGCACCTGGCACAGTGCGCCGTACGGGTGACCATGACCCGTCCGGCGCGGCACTGTTGCCACACTGACCCTGATGTCATCCACGACGGGTTACCAGTACGGCCCACGGGCGGTGGGCCCCTTCAGGCAGAGAGACACCTGAAGGCGGCCTGGCCTCCCCCAGTCGGCCCAAGACGGAGCCGGCTCTCTCCAGCCGGCTTGCCACCCCCTCGAAGGAGACGCCGCATTAAGGAGACAAGACGCGGTGAGGCTACAGTGGTCACCCGCCGGACGACAGCACTGTAGCCATGCTTACCTCGGCGAAGCCCTCGTCATCAAGATTGAGCAACAGTAACCAGCCACCGACAAGGCCCTGGACAGTGGGGCCTGTCTGTCGACCAGGGAGCCGGCAGCCGGCGGGCCCCAGCAGCCGGCGCAGAAGCCGGAGAGCGAAGACATAGACGGCTGGGCCCCATGCCCAGCCGGATTACCATTGTACTCCCGGGGGTAGGCCTATATAAACCCCCTGGGACACCCATGCAAAGGGTGGACCCCCAGCTAGTTTTAGACACCACACAAGGAGAAGAAGCAAGCTAGCCGTGCCCTTCTTCCTCCTCCCACCAAACAGCTCAAGGAGCATTGTGTAGCTACTTGTCTATCTAGTGATCATGCGGAGACCCCGCAGAGGAGCAGTAGGGGTGTTATCTCCACGGAGAGCCCCGAAGCTAGGTAAGATTCGCCGGCGTGCATGCCTTCGCCTCATCCCGTTTCCAGGCACCGGCGACGTCTTACTGGCTCCCACAATGATAAGCCACCCGTTGGCATATGTCACACCTACCACCCAACATTTGGCGCCCACCGTGGGGCCAGGTGCACCGTCGTCCGAAAACCTGTTCTGTACGGGAACCCTCTTCCTCCCCCGCGAGCGTAGCCAGCCCCGCACACCCGATGGCGCTTGCCACGACGCGCTGCAAGGCGTCACCAACGCCTGCGCAGCGAGCAGCCTCGCTGATCTCCTCGACAAGACCCTCATCTCCGACGAGCTCACCTCCGATGCGGGCACCGACCACCTCGTCAACCTGCTCGGCCGGCTCCATGTCTCTGGCAAGCCTGCTGTGGACTTGGAGTCGGTTGGCTCCACCGATCCGATGCCTGTCGACTCCGACACGGCCTCGTTCGACACCTTCCCCACCAACGTCACGATCCACAATGACCCGCTTCCCCGAGCCGATGGCTGCGACGCTGTCACCACCGAGGTGATGGTCATCGGCCACGACGGCGCTGCTGACGAGAGCGCCCACGACGCCCCACACGCGGCGGTCCACGACTTGTCCATCCCCCTTCCGGCCGACGCCGACGCTGACGCTGAAGCACTGGAGGCTCGCCGCCTCGCCCTCCTCGCGGAAGGCCGGAAATTGGTTTCCATGAGATGCCTCGCTGAGGCCCACTGACGCGAGGCCAACCGCGCCGCCTTTGGCACGCCGCCCCCAGGCGGGCCCAGCCGGGTCGGCTTTGTCAGACAGCGCGGTGCTGTCGTTGCTGACACGTTAGGAGTCGACCGCCCAGTCTACGCCACTCCACTCGAGAACCTGAGCGCCGCCCAGGCGGCCATAGACGAGCTAGACGGACTGGGGGCCGAAGAACTCCCCCACATGACCCGACGCATCCAGCAGCTGATCGATGCAGCCGCGCAGCGGCACGAAGCCGACACCCGCGCGGAAAGCCCTCCCCCGTGCCGAGATCACGGCGCGACGTCCCGAACGCCGATTGCAGGCAAAGACCGCGCGCGGCGCGAGAAAGAGCCGGCTGCCAGCCGAAGCCAAACCCGGATCTCCATCGAGCGAGACGCAGAAGGCCACCCTCGGGCCGTGGAGTGGCAGGGCAACCCGCCTCCACCTCGGCCCCATGGAGAGAGATATCCCGCCCCTCCGCCGGTGGCGCATCCGACTCTCAGCGGCCGACTAGGTCGCCGCGAAGGAGTCGGCGAAAACGACGCCCGCCATCGGATCGACCGCCTAGCGCGATCCCTGGCGCTGGAAGAAGAAGACGATGTCGGTCCGCCTTGCTTCGGCCCCCGCATCCGCGACGAGCCCTTCCCCAAAGGGTTCTCGCTCCCAAGAGACACGCCCAAGTACAACGGCTCCGTGAAGCCGGAAGATTGGTTGATCGACTACTCCACAGCGGTTAGCATAGCCAGCGGCAACCGGCACGTTGCCGTGAAGTACGTGCCTCTCATGCTGCAAGGCACGGCGCGGACCTGGCTCAACAGCCTCAAACCACGCAGCATCAACAGCTGGCTAGACTTCACAGAAGCCTTCGTCCGCAACTTCACCAGCACCTACAAGCGGGCTCCCAAGCCCAGACAGCTCTCCTTGTGCGTACAAGGCCCCGCCGAGTCAACTCGCGACTACCTCACGCGTTGGGCCGAGCTCCGCAACTCTTGCAAAGGGGTGCACGAGGTGCAAGCCATAGAATACTTCACAGTCGGGTGCCGAGAAGGCACCCTCCTCAAGCACAAGCTTCTCTGCGACGAGCCGACTACCCTCGACAAGCTTCTGGACATAGCGGACAAGTACGCCACCGCCGACTCCTCAATGAAGACCGAGCTCTGGGTAGACGCATCCGGAAAAGTACTCAACCCGGCGCCCAAGACACCGGCTGGGGATTCCGGCCGACGCCCACACTCGAACGACCACAAGCGCAAGGGCCCCGCGCCGCCTCCCGCCAGTCGGCAGGTGGCCACAGTTGAAGACGTGCCGCCCGAAGGGCAGCCCGCGCCCAAGAAACCCAAGGGCAGCAGGCCGGCTTGGCAGCCAGCCTTCTCCTACGAGCAAACTCTCGACGCCCCATGCAAGTTCCATAGCGGCGCGAAGCCGTCCAACCACACAACCCGGAAGTGCCATTGGCTCACCCGAATCTCCAAAGGCGAAGGGCTCGCGCCGCCTCCGCCTGCCGGCCCGCCGCCTCCGGTTCCGCCGGCGCCGGCCGCTCGGCCCGCAGTCGGAGCCATGCATGATGAGTTCCCGGACGAGCATGCCGCCTATATCGTCTTTACAAGCCAGCCCGAAGACCGGCGCAGCAAACGCCGAGAGAACCAGGAAGTCAGCATGGTTGCTGCCAACCCCGCCGAGCACATGCACTGGTCAGAAAAGCCTATCAGCTGGAGCCGGGCCGATCACCCAGAGGTGATGCCATCTCCCGGCTCTTATGCGTTGGTTCTGGATGCCACCCTTGCAATGGATAGACGCGTCGCCCACTTCTCCCGTGTGTTGATAGACGGCGGGAGCAGCATCAACATCTTGTACCGCGACACCCTAGAGAAGCTGAACGTCAAGACAAAGCAACTCATGCCTACTCGGACAGCGTTCCATGGCATCGTACCCGGCCTGTCCTGCGCCCCCATTGGCAAGATCAAGATTGATGTACTCTTTGGGGGACAAGGAGCATTTCCGCCGGGAAGCAATATGGTTTGAAGTGGTGGACCTGGAGAGCCCCTACCACGCGTTGCTTGGCCGACCTGCCTTGGCCAAATTCATGGCAGTTCCCCACTATGCATACCTCAAGATGAAGATACCAAGCACCAAAGGCGTCATCACCGTAGCCGGCGATTACAAGAAGTCCTCTGAGTGCGCAGCAGCTAGCAGCCGGCTGGCCGAGTCCCTTGTGATTGCCGAAGAAAAGAAGATATTGGACCGAGTCGTGGCCATAGCCGGCAAGCAGTCGGCCGTGTCCCCCGATCCCAAGGAGCATGATGCTCAAGGATCTTTCCAGCCAGCCAAGGAGACGAAGAAGATACCTCTTGACCCCGAGCACCCAGAGAGGTTTGCCGTCATCGGGGCAAACCTAAACAGCAAATAGGAAGGCGAGCTCGCCAATTTCCTCCGTGAGAACCGGGACATCTTTGCATGGTCCCCTAAGGACATGCCGGGCGTCCCGAAGGAATTCGCCGAGCACAAACTACACGTCCGAGAAGACGCAAAGCCAGTCAAACAACCCCTTCGCCGACTGTCGGAGAAGAAACGCAGGATTGTGGGAGAGGAGATAGCCCGACTTCTGGCAGCCGGCTTCATTATGGAAGTTTTCTTTCCAGGGTGGCTCGCCAACCCGGTCCTCGTGCTAAAGAAGAACAACAAGTGGCGCATGTGTATAGACTACACCAGCCTCAACAAGGCTTGCCCCAAAGATCCCTTTGCCCTGCCGAGGATTGACCAAGTGATAGACTCCACGGCCGGATGCGAGCTGTTGAGTTTCTTGGATGCTTACTCAGGATATCACCAGATAAAGCTAGATCCGGACGACCGCCTGAAGACCGCCTTCATCATGCCATTTGGAGCCTTCTGCTACCTGACTATGACATTTGGCTTAAGAAATGCCGGTGCCACTTTTCAGCGTTGCATGCAGAAGTGCCTCCTCAAGCAACTCGGCAGAAACACTCACGTCTATGTGGACGACATTGTGGTGAAGATGGAGAAGCGTGGCACCTTGTTGGAAGACCTCAAAGAAACGTTTAAGAACCTACGCCAGTTCCAAATCAAGCTAAACCCCGATAAATGCGTGTTCGAAGTGCCAGCCGGCCAGCTCCTAGGCTTCCTAGTCTCCGAACACGGCATCGAATGCAACCCGGTGAAGATCAAGGCCATCGAGAGAATGGCGATCCCCACCAAGCTTCGAGACATCCAAAAGTTCACCGGATGCTTGGCCTCCTTGAACCGCTTCATCAGCCGGCTCGGAGAGAAAGCTCTCCCCCTCTACCGCCTCATGAAGAAGAGCACTCACTTCGAGTGGAACGACCAGGCCGACCAAGCTTTTCACGAGCTGAAGAAGATGCTGGCCACGCCGCCCGTCCTAGCGGCGCCGACTGAGAAAGAGCCCATGCTCCTTTACATTGCCGCAACCAGCTGGGTGGTCAGCACCGTCATCGTAGTGCAACGCCCAGAAGAAGGCCGAGCCCAGCCGGTCCAGAGGCCGGTGTATTATTTGAGCGAGGTGCTGTCTACCGCGAAGCAGAACTACCCGCACTACCAGAAGATGTGCTATGGCATGTACTTCGCCGCCAAGAAGCTGAAGCCCTACTTCCAAGAGCATCCCATCACGGTCGTATGCACCACCCCGCTGGCCGAGATCATAGGCAGCCGGGATGCATCCGGCCGGGTGGCGAAATGGGCCATCGAGCTGGCCCCTTACACGATCTTCTACCAGCCTCGCACCGCCATCAAGTCCCAAGCATTGGCCGACTTCCTCGTCGACTGGGCCGAGACCCAGTACCTACCGCCGGCTCCCGACTCCACTCATTGGCGCATGCACTTCAATGGGTCCAAGATGCGCACTGGCTTGGGAGCCGGCATCATCCTCACCTCTCCCAAAGGCGACAAGCTCAGATACATGCTGCAAATTCACTTTGCCGCCTCCAACAACGTGGCCGAGTACGAGGCGCTCATACACGGGCTCCGGCTTGCCAAAGAACTCGGCATTCGCCGGATCCTATGTTATGGCGACTCGGACTTGGTGGTCCAGCAATCATCCGGCGACTGGGATGCCAAGGACGCAAATATGGCAAGCTACCGCTTCCTCGTTCAGCAGATCAGCGGGTATTTTGAAGGATGCGAATTCCTCCACATACCGCGAGCCGACAACGAGCCAGCTGATGCTCTGGCTCGAATAGGCTCCACTCGGCAAGCAATACCAACCGGCGTCGCTCTACAACGCCTCCTCAAGCCGTCCATCAAGCCGTCTCCAGAGTCCGATTCCATCTTCGTACCGCCTGACCCCGACGCGGCCGGGTCCGGCTCGTTGAACCAAGCAGGCGACCCTGGGACTTCAGTAGTCGGCCCGGGGACTTCGGCAACCGGCTCGAGGACTGCCACACCCGGCTCGGGGACTGCAGTAGCCGGCCCGGGGACTGCACCAGCACAACAGCCGGCGGCCGACTCCAGCATTTCACCACCCAGCCCGCCCACCCTGGTGGCAGTAGCCACATTGGCAGTAGGAGAAGTCGCGGCTCCGTCATGGGCTCAGTCCATCCTCAACTTCCTAGTAAACCAAGATCTGCCGGCTGACGAAACAGAGGCAAGACAAGTCCAACGTCGAGCCGGAGCATACACAATCATCAACAGAGAACTCGTCAAGCGCAGTGTCACTGGAGTCCTCCAGCGATGCGTCGAGCAAGAGAAGGGCATTGCAATCCTCAGAGACATCCACCAAGGAGAATGCGGCCACCATGCAGCCTCAAGATCACTCGTCGCCAAAGCCTTCCGCCATGGTTTCTTTTGGCCGACTGCTTTGGATGACGCCAAGGAGTTAGTTAAATATTGCAAAGGGTGCCAACTCTTCAGCTCCAAGCAACACATGCTGGCTTCGGCACTCAAGACCATTCCCCTCACCTGGCCCTTCGCCGTTTGGGGACTGGACATGGTGGGCCCATTCAAGACGGCGCGCGGAGGCATTATGCATTTGCTCGTCGCCGTGGACAAATTCAGCAAGTGGATTGAGGCAAAGCCGATCAAGAAGCTGAATGGGCCGACTGTTGTGACATTCATCGCAGACATAACAACTCGGTACGGCGTGCCACACAGCATCATCACTGATAATGGCACGAATTTTGCCAAAGGAGCCTTGGCACGTTTCTGTGCAGCCCAAGGTATCCGGCTGGACTTAGCGTCCGTCGCCCACCCGCAGTCAAACGGCCAGGTCGAGCGAGCCAACAGCCTCATCCTCTCCGGCATCAAGCCCCGACTGGTTGTACCACTGGAGCGTTCAGCCGGCTGTTGGCTCGATGAGCTGCCGGCCGTCCTCTGGAGTCTGCGCACTACCCCAAAAAAGTCAACCGGCTTCACTCCTTTCTTCCTCGTGTACGGTGCCGAGGCGATCATCCCAACCGACATCGAGTTCGACTCGCCTCGGGTAACCATGCACACGGAGGCGGAGGCCAAGGAAGCACGAGAAGATGGCGTCGACCTGCTGGAAGAAGGCCGGCTGTTAGCCCTCAGCCGGTCTGCCATCTACCAGCAGGGTTTGCGCCGCTACCACAGTCGGAAGGTCAGGCCAAGATCTTTCCAAGAGGGCGATCTTATGCTCCGGCTGATCCAGCGAACAGCCGGCCAGCACAAGCTCTCGCCCCCTTGGGAGGGCCCCTTCGTCATCAGGAGAGCTCTAGGCAACGACTCCTACTACCTAATCGACGCGCAGAAGCCCAACGCACGCAAGAGAGATGACTCCGGCAAGGAGTTGGAACGACCATGGAACGCCAACCTCCTTCGAAGATTTTACAGTTGAAATGCAGTATGTATCACGCTAACTTTTGTACTAAATACGAGACAATAGGCCCCCCGAGGAGGGCTCGGGGACTGCCATCTTTTACCTATGAATGAAAAGTATCATGCTTATGACCTTGTCATTTCATTTACTTGTTCCATCCGGCACCGGGTTCGACTAGTCGGCCCGGGGACTGGCCGACTGGAGTTATATTAGAAGTCCTACCCGCGGTCAGACAAGTAGTGTGCCGACACCCAGGCTTAGCTCTTGCCAAAGTCGCAGTTCGAAGAACCGGCTGTCCGGCTGGCAAGAGTCAAAAGCAGGAAAGGATGCCCACACGAAAAATGGCCAGGGACCAACGGACTAATATAACGAAAGCCGGTTTGCCGCCTACCACCGACCGACTACCAAAGTAGCCGGCCGGCCGGTTTCCATTCACTTCACTTCAATCCAAGAAAGCTCGAGTACTTGCCTCCCCAAAGAGGGAAGGCGGCAAAGGAAAAAGCCTAAGGATAAAAAGCATATGCGAATGGAAACCAAACATGCACATAATAATATTTACATAAAAGACCTCCAAGAGGCCAGCATTCAACATAGTTTGGATACACCCCCAGTGGGTGGAACTGCGAAAGCTTAATAAAGATTGTTCAAAAGGCAACAAGCAGGAAAAATAAGGACGGCAGGTCAAGCTGGCGGGGCGACCGACGAGCCGGGCTGGTCGGCGGAGACGGTTGTGCCGGCTGAAGGAGTGGCCAGCTGGCGAACCTCGGCTTGATCACCGCCTCCCGCAGAGGGTGCGCTTCCACGCGCCACGTTGCTGGAGGCACGGTCAGCCTGAGGCCGCCCGGTTGTTCCACTAGCCGGCTCGACGTCTTCACCATCCTCTTCTTCGTCATCCTCGCCCTCGCCGCTGGAGGCGATCTCCTCTGCCGAGTCCTCGCCCACCGCCGGGTTCAACCCGAACCACTCCTCCGGCTGGGCAACGCCGTCATCATTGATTTCAGGTGCAAAAACGCTGATGTCGGTGCACTCGGTGATTGTCGAAGCACGCTGGGTGATAGCCGGCCGCACCTCCTCCAGCTCCGCGTCGGCCTCCAGCCGGCAAGTGCGCAGCTGGTCCAGGTTCAGCCCTGGGTACCAAGCTCGAACGAACTCCAACGCCCGCCCGGCTCCAAGATGGGCCGCCGACGCCTTCCAAGCTTCAAAGCGACCGACTGCGACCTCCAGCCAGTCAGCTGTCCAGCTTGGGGTGCGGGGGATCGTCTCGCCGGGCCAGAGGGCGGCCAACACCTGTGCCCCGGCACGTTGGAGCCGGCGAAGCATCCGGTGAGCCGGCTGCAGACGCGCTTGGACAGCCAAGAGCTGCTCCTCAAGCGTCTGATTCGCGTCTGGCGCGATGTTGACCCCCGCCTGACGGCGCGCCTCACGATGGGCCTCGATGGTTTGGGCGGCGAAGGCGGAGTAGCCGAGAAAGTAGTCTGCACAAGAAAATAGGCAGCAGCACAAGTCAAGCCAAAAACCAGGCGGCAAGGGGCAGGGGAGGAGTGAGGAAGGAGGCTTACTGTCGATCAAGTCCTCGATGCGGCCGAAGCCTTCATCCAGCGCTCGCCGGGTCTCAGCCCAGCTCGCCGCCTCGGTCTCAAACTCTGCCTTCAGGGCGGCCTCGCTATCCCGCGCTTTCTGTAGGGCCGCCTTGTGGCTCTCCTCTTGGTCAGCCAGCTTCTTGGCCAGGCGGTCACGCTCCTGGACCAAGGCAGCATACTCAGCATCCTTGGTACGAAGGGCGGCCTGCGCTTCGCTGAGCTCCCTCCTCAAGTCGGCGTTGGCCCCTGAAAGCACGAAAGACGAAAGGAAAAAAACCCAATAAGGAAAAAGTCGTCAAGGAAGATCCGACCCGACTGCTCAGTAGTCGGCCCGAATCTCGGGGACTACACCCAGTGGGTGCACTGACGCGCCCCCACAGGAGACAGACAAGATCAAGCACTTACTTCGGCTGTTGGTCAGGTCGTCGGTCTTCCGACCCAACTCCTGAGCCTGGGAGTTGAAGGCGGCAGCACCGGAGTTATGATATTCCTGGAAGTTCAGACAAGAAGCAAAAATAAGGTAGTCGTCAAGAAAGATCCGACCCGACTGCTCAGCAGTCGGCCCGAATCTCGGGGACTACACCCAGTGGGTGCGCTGACGCGCCCCATGGAAGAAATCAAGAGACCAAAGCGGCCAAGAATGAAAGAGTCACCCAGATGGCGGCCCGCGTCGACAGGAACTCCTGGGTGTACTGCTGCAGCAGGGCGGCCTGAGCTTGAAGCCGGCTCCGGACCTCTTGAGCTGCCACATTCAGCTCGCCAGTCCCCCCGCCGGGAGTCCACTCGGACGTGGCGGTGCTGGCCGCCTCCAGAGCCTCCGCCGACTGGCCGGCGCCCGCAACTCGGCGCGACTCCGGCAGAGCGGCGCCTCCCCCTGCACAGCGACGCGTCACCGGCTGCACCTCGAAGCCGGCTCCGTCCTCCGGCTCACCCCCGGCCGGCTCCTCTGGCGCCGTTGATGATTGGCCGCCTTGGCCCGCTCCTGTTGGTGCTGCCGGCGGCGCTCTCCCCGCGAAGACCACGAGGTCCTCCCTCCTCTCCATCAGCGGCGGGTCTTGGACGGTTTCCTCCGCAAAGGGCAATGGGGTATCAGGGGCCACGGCTCAGAGGGGAATGGCGAGCAGCGGAGGCTGGTTACGTGAACCCTCCGCCTCCGTTCCCGCGGTCGCCACCTCCGCCTGGGCCTTGGCTGCCGCGTCGGCCTGCTCCCTCGCCGCCTGGGCGGTCGCTTTTTCCGCCGCCTCATGCTCCTCCCGCGCCTCACGGGCGTTCCGCTCCGTGGCCTCCCTGAGGTCGGTGCGGGGGTCCACGCGGTGGGAGCCCGAAGACCCTCCAGTAGGCCCAACTACGGAGCCGCCCGGACCCCGCTCAAGGGAAAGTGGCGCCCTGTCCAGCGAGCGGGAAAAGGTTAGGAAGAATGTTCGAACAAGAGAGAACGATGAAATGCATGCGACCAGGCAATCGACGACTTACGCTGAGACCGCCTGAGGCTGCTTCACCGCCTTGCGGAAGCGGGCCGCTTTCGCGGCCGCCTCATCTCGTTTGGTCACCGCGGTGGAGGCTTTGGACTTCTTCGGCCGACTGCCAAAGAGGATTGACGCGGCCCGGCGCTTCTGTGCGCCACCGCTGGCAGCCGGCGCGGTGGACGAGCCCGCGCCCTGATGGTCGGCTGCCGGCTGGCGATGCGGGGTGCCTTCGGCTTCGGCATCATCCGGCCAGTCCTCGAAGATGGCGGTAAGCCCTATGCCTCCGGGCTCGGCGTCGTCCCCCACGACGGCGTCTTCCATGGCGGCCGCCCCCAAATCTGGGTCGTCGACGTCGTCCACCGTGCGGTCGGGGACGTACTGGCGTTCTATCCCTGCTGCCCCGATCGTCGGCGGAAGAAGGGGGTTCTGCTAAGAAGAACCGACCGATCAGAAGCCGGCCATCATAAAGTCGGCTACCAACAAAAAGAAGAAAGAGAGGAAAGCTTACCACGGGCGGAGGGTTGGCGCAAGAATACGACACGTTGCCGTATCGCCAGTCCTCGGCGAGCTTGCAATTGGAGATATAATTTACCATGTACGACACCTCCGCATGCACCTCCGCATGAGGCATCTCCCTGGTGCTCAGCCGGCATGGGTCAAAGTGGCCGCTCATCTGACACATCATGTGGGGCCGGCTTTGGAGCGGAAGTATCCGGCGCTCCATGAAGGCGGCCACCAAGTCGGCCCTGCTCAGGCCTTCCGACTGGATCATTACCCGAAGCCGGGAGACGGCAGCGTTTCCGGCCTGAGACAGTGACCTGGACCGGAAACTCCATGAGGGCTGCCTCCTAGCCGGCGGGCCGGCTACGTAAGCCGGCATGTTGACGTGGTCTCCTTGCTGGGCGATGTTCTTCACATAGAAGTACGACTTCTGCCAGATCTTCACCAACTGGATTAGGGGGATGGACAGGAACGGATTGTTCTCGCTCGCCCGCCTCGTGGCGATGAAGTCTCCGCAGGGGGCGGGCACGCCCGTGACGACGGTGCCGAGTTTGCTCTAGAAGAATTCTGCCCAGAGCTCGAGCGTGGGGAGGACCCCAAGGAAGCCCTCGCACAGAGTGACGAAGGCCGATAGCAGCATCACCGCGTTGGGCGTGAGGTGATGCGGCTGGAGGTTGTAGAATTCGAGGAAGGACCGGAGGAACCCGCTCGCCGGAAGGCCGAAGCCGCGTAGGCAGTGCGAGCAGAAGATCACCCGCTCGCCTTCCTCCGGTGCCGGCGAAATCTCCTTCTCCGGCGCTAGACAAACCCAAACGAAGTTCTCACCGAGCAGGCGTCACATCTGGTGAAGGAACACGACGTGATCCTATGGACGTTGGAGCCATCCCACGAGCTTGACAGCGCCATGGGGCAGCGCGGCGAGCAGCAAGATGACGTGGCGGCGGAACGGCGCGGCAAAGAGCTGCTGCGGGGAAGAGAAGAAGAAGGAGGGCGAGAAGGGGGCGGAGTGAGGGAGAGCGCGCGAGCCTCTACCGCTCCCCCTCCTCCTCCTACTTATGGACCGCACAGCGGAGCCGAGGAGGCGCGGCGTGGGGGAACGTGGGGATCAACTGCGCCCACTCCCCCACATCCCGCGATTACTGTGCCTTGATGGCGGAATAAAACCGCCGCGGGAAGGCGAGTGGCCCATGTGGGCCGCGGAAGATCCATGCTCGGACCGAGGCCTGCGAGTGGCGGGCCCAGGCCTGCGGCGGCGTCCCGTCGCGCGCGTGCGTTGGCAGGATTTCCTCGCCACGTGGCCCGTGTTCCCGCCTACGAGAAACGGAGCTCTCTGAAATCGGCATACACCAGCAAAGCCGGCTCTTCAGGGTAGGAAGCTGACCAAGCTTCTCCTCCCTTTGTCCGCCTCGAAGCTCGATCAGCTTCGGGGACTACTGTCGGAGTAAATAGCCATGGGTAGCCTAGCCGGCTTCCCCTGGCCCTTCTGAAAAAATTACGAGCCGATCCGGCTCTCAAGAATCCAAGACATAGGGCCGCCTTCCCCTGGCCGGCTGTCTCCCAGGCCGGCTATTGGAAGGCGGCCCGACTTTAGCCCTCATGAAGAAAGCCATGGGAGGGCCGACTTCGAGAAGCTGGCCGCGAGGAGGCCGACTCCAAGAAGCCGGCTCCCATAAAGCGGTCGAGACCGTACCCTCAAAGTTTGCATCCACCTAGCAGCGATGAGACGGGGCGTGGCTACAGTTTAACCAGCCACCCCCGAATCCCGAAGTGCGCCTGGCACAGTGCGCCGTACGGGTGGCCATGACCCGTCCGGCATGGCACTGTTGCCACACTGACCCTGATGTCATCCATGACGGGTTACCAGTACGGCCCACGGGCGGTGGGCCTCTTCAGGCAGAGAGACACCTGAAGGTGGCCTGGCCTCCCCCAGTCGGCCCGAGACGGAGCCGGCTCTCTCCAGCCGGCTTGCCACCCCCTCGAAGGAGACGCCTCATTAAGGAGACAAGACGCGGTGAGGCTACAGTGGTCACCCGCCGGACGGCAGCACTATAGCCATGCTTACCTCGGCGAAGCCCTCGTCACCAAGATTGAGCAACAGTAACCAGCCACCGACAAGGCCCTGGACAGTGGGGCTTGTCTGTCGACCAGGGAGCCGGTAGCTGGCGGGACCCACCAGCCGGCGGGCCCCAGCAGCCGGCGCAGAAGCCGAAGAGCGAAGACACAGACGGCTGGGCCCCACGCCCAGCCGGATTACCATTGTACCCCCGGGGGGTAGGCCTATATAAACCCCCCGGGACACCCATGCAAAGGGTGGACCCCCAGCTAGTTTTAGACACCACACAAGGAGAAGAAGCAAGCTAGCCGTGCCCTTCTTCCTCCTCCCACCAAACAGCTCAAGGAGCATTGTGTTGCTACTTGTCTATCTAGTGATCATGCGGAGACCCCGCAGAGCAGCAGTAGGGGTGTTATCTCCACGGAGAGCCCCGAAGCTGGGTAAGATTTGCCGGCGTGCATGCCTTCGCCTCATCCCGTTTCCAGGCACCGGCGACGTCTTACTGGCTCCCACAATGATAAGCCACCCGTTGGCATATGTCGCACCTACCACCCGACATGGTGGGGGTACTATTTTCTTCGAAGGTGCTTCTTACACTTTGTTAGTAATATAGCATAAGTTCCCTGAGCGTGCTTTGTCTGTTACAACCTTATGGCCTAATTGCCTGGTCATCAGAAACACCGTCGATACTCTCGACAGGCAGAGTACATGACACTTTTCGGCCCTTGGCCGAAGAGGGAGAAGCCGACGGCCGGTTGAGACGCGTTTAAAGTTCGGGTGAAAACATATATGATATAAGTACTTCGGTACATACAATCATTATACATAAAATTCTTACCCAAGTCACTTGGGGGCTCTTAAAATTTATATATGAGCTGTAAATGTATTTTCTTCTTGGTCGTTGTCAAAACACGACAGAAGCACAATTTTTTCTTTCTCTTCCAATTTTTGGATTGGCGCCGAACACTTGATCTTGTTCGGACGTCATGTTTTTACTGACGTTTTTTGGTTTTCGAAGCTTTTTGGCACTTTTAAACTATTTGTGTGTTTCCAGCACAAGTCTCACAGTGCAATGCCGGACACCTTTATAGATTCGGCAAAAACATTCTCGGATCTCACTATATATGCATTGGTTTCGAATTGTGTCTTCGGTCAATAGTTGGGTTGCCTGGCTCCTGCGCTTGCCTCCTACATTCCGCTTTGTTCGGCTAGGTGTGCAAAGGGAGAACCACTGCGATTGTGCTTCCAGCTCACATGGTCAAGCACCTTAGTGGAGAAAGCCGAAAACTGACTGTCACAATAAGCGTAAACTGGTCAGCAATCCGATGACGGTGTTAAATGACGGGCCATTCATAACAATGGCCGAAGTGTTTACGGCTTGACCTCGACTGTCGCCGAACACTACCGGGGGCTATTAACTGGGCCCCCAAACTAAATCCTCGATATTTTGCTCTTACATTAGAGCTAAGGTTTCATGATTATGCTTAGCATGACAACCCAAAGAGAGGAACCGATAGCGGGACTATTTTCTTTGGAAGACATTTCTTATGTTAAACAGTAATATAACATATCTCTCTGCATACCTTTGTTTATAAAACCGTATGGCCAGATTGCCTTGTTTGTCGTAAATCTTTGCCCTGATAGAGGCTTTATAAAGTAGGGCAAACACTCCTCGACTACTAGCAGAGGAGGTGCAAGCCGATGGTCGGTCAACAATGTTTTGTACAATGCGGATCCGAGCATTAAGGATGTAAAGTACTTGGATACATAGAGTCATTACACATAATTTGTGATTTTACTATGGATATCGATCCTTAATTTGGCCACCCGTGCCCGCATTAAGGCTCGGGGGCTACTGGGCTTCGGGCTTATTATTTACAAATATTAAAGGGGCACATCGATCCCCTGATCTGGTGTTTCCACCCGACCAGTGTCTCGGGGGCTACTGCATTGCCTGTCCAATGCAGAAAATTTTATGTGCAATATAGTTTTCGAGGATATTTTGATCCTCAGGTTGGTCGGCCGCACCCAACCTGAGTCTCGAGGACTGAGCACGCCGCTTTTAGTGTCCCGAAGTATTCTGCCGAGCTAGGACTTGATCCTCAGGCCGATTTTGCAAATCAACCTGAGTCTCAGCGGTTATTGGGATCAACGGTCTTACGTCATCCTTCTGGTGCATCTCAGGTTTTAGACCGATACACACCTTGAGGGCTACTGGCTATATATCTCGGCAGAGAATAAATTGCACCAATAAAAAATATTGACAAAAAATCGGCCCACAGTCAGGGTGGTGCACCACCTCGGAAGCAGTCCGGCATAAAGCTCGGGCGCTAGCGGCTAGCTCCATAGAGGGCATTTCCGGCATTAAGCTCGGCTAAACTCCTTCAACTTTTTTTGGACCAAGATGATCTATGACATCTTGGATATCGTCCGGCGTTGGAGCTTGGACATAGTTCAACGTTGGAGTTCCAATACATTTTAGCATTGGAGCTCGGAAGCAGTCCGGCATTGGTGCTCGGCTGCAAAAGATACCTCGAATGCAGTCCGGCATTGGAGCTCGGACGCAAGCGGACACTGCCTCCCGGGAACAACTTCAAACCCGAGGTGTGGCATAAAAATAACAAGGCATTGATAAAGGCCGAAAACTTAAAGGGGCTCCTCGGATACCCGACGTGTAAACTCGTGGAATGCATTTCGGCGATCCTCAAGATCGAAGATGAGAAGATTTGTTGAACCAGTTTTCAAGACCGACAACCGAAGATGAAGAACAGTTCGGAAGAATCGAGGAGCGTCCCTAACTTTAAGACCGGTTCAGGGGGCTACTGACGGTGTCCTGGACTAGGGGGTACTCGCCACGTCGTCTCCCGATCTGTTAGATTGGACCGAGGACCCCCATGGCCATATACTCATGGCCCAGTTCGGACAACTTCCGCATACATGGAAGATTCCACAAGACTTGGTGATCAAGACAAGGACTCCTCCCCACCGGCATATTTGGCTAGGACTCTTGTTATCCTAGGCCTCTAGTGCATTATATAAACCGAGGCCAGGCTAGTCGATAGATCATATACAACAATCATACCATAGGCTAGCTTCTAGGGTTTTAGCCTCTACGATCTCGTAGTAGATCAACTCTTGTAATATTCATATCATCAATATCAATCAAGCATGACATAGGGTATGACCTCCATAAAGAGGGCCCGAACCTGGGTAAACATCGTGTCCCCTGCCTCCTGTTACCATCGATCCTAGACGCACAGTCAGGGACCCCCTACCCGAGATCTGCCGGTTTTGACACCGACAGGCTATTTAGATTAAGAAACAATAAAGTAAATATAGCGAGTGTGGAAAAGTGGGGGTAGGACTTGCGAAATTGCCCCTAAGAAATTGACTACTTTACTAGACCGATAGCAAGTATTATGTGGGAGAGGCCACTGCTAGCATGTCATCCCTGACTTGGAATTCTATGCACTTATGATTGGAACTATTAGCAAGCATCCGCAACTACTAATGTTCATTAAGGTAAAACCCAACCATAGCATTCAGATATATTGGTCCCCCTTCAATCCCGTATGCATCAATTTCTATGCTAGGTTGAAGCTTCTGTCACTCTTGCCCTCTAATACATAGTCCTATCAACATACAACTAACCCTAGGGTGTGATCCACGCGCGCAATCATATGATGGGCACCAAAGGATAGCAACATAACCACAAGAAAATTAAATCAATCATAGCAATTCATCAACCACCGATAGGACAATGAAAATCTACTAAGACATCATAGGATGGCAACACATCATTGGATAATAATATGAAGCATAAAGCACCATGTTCAAGTAGAGGGTACAGCGAGCTGCGGGAGAGTGGACCGCTGTAGATAGAGGGGGGGAGGTGATGGAGATGTTGGTGAAGATGGCGGAGATGTTGGTGTAGATCGGGGTGATGATGATGATGGCCACGACAGCGTTCGGGCGCCACCGGAAGAGAAGGGGAGAGGGGGCCCCTTCGTCTTCTTCTTCCTTGACCTCCTCCCTAGATGGGAGAAGGGTTTCCCCTCTGGTCCTTGGCCTCCATGGCATGGGAGGGGCGAGAGCCCCTCCAAGATTGGATCTGTCTCTTTGTCTCTCTATGTTTCTGCGTTCTCCGATTCTTCCCTTTCACCGTTTCTTATATTCTCGGAGATCCGTAACTCCGATTGGGCTGAAATTTTAACACGATCTCTATCCGGATATTAGCTTTCTTGCGGCGAAAGAAGGGCATCAGCTGCCTTACAGGTGGCCCACGAGGGTCAGGGGCGCGCCCCCTGCCTCGTGGCCATCTCGGGCACCGCCTCGCGTGGATTTTTCTTCCCAAAAATCATATATATTCCAAAAAAAATCTCCGTCCATTTTTATCTCGTTTGGACTCCGTTTGATATGGATATTCTGCGAAACAAAAAACATGCAACAAACAAGAACTGGCACTAGGCACTGGATCATTATGTTAGTCCCAAAAATAGTATAAAAGGTTGCCAAAAGTATATGAAAGTTGTAGAATATTGGCATGGAACAATCAAAAATTGTAGATACGACGGAGATGTATAATGCAGCATTTGCCAGAGTCCTCATGAATAAATCGTGATAGTTGATAGGAATGCTATGTATGATGTTGAATAGCAGATTCTTCATGATGCCAACTATTTCCTCATCAGATGAGTCATGGCCTTTGATGGGACTCATTGTCCTCGTCAGAATGCGATAGACAGTCCGAGGCACATATAGTAATTCCTTCACGAGGAATTTTGGTTTGTGGGGCCTCACCTGGCTTCAAAGGCTTCATCA
Organism: Triticum aestivum; assembly: GCF_018294505.1. NCBI lineage: Eukaryota > Viridiplantae > Streptophyta > Magnoliopsida > Poales > Poaceae > Triticum > Triticum aestivum. Next base: position 80,852,536 of record NC_057806.1, on the reverse strand, counting down.
GAACTTGCATGTACTAATTTGTAAGCTCATGTTCACTGTAGATGCAACGAGCAGCTTCAAGGGGAGGACTGAGTGGTAAAGCACTAAGCAATTCAATAGATGGTGCCGTGTAGTGAGTGTTTTCAGACATCCAGTCCAGCACCCATGAATTCACATCTTCAGAATCTCCTGTGATGTGCAACGTCACATAAAATTGAAGAATGAGTTCTTCATTCCAATCACAGATGTCAGTGCAGAAATTTGACAGTACAACATCGTGAAGAACACTGAGGACTAGCACGAAGCACGACAGAGATTCCATATCCACGTGAGGAATGTGCTCATGGTAGAAGATTTTGTCTTTGTTGAACAGCACTGAGGAATAGAAATTAGCCTGGCTGGCAGTCCAGAAATGCCTTTTCCTAATGCGAGCAGAGTCATAGGGGTTGTAGTATGTGAAGAATAAGTGCTCGCCGAAGAAATCATCAGCCTTGAATTTTTGCTTCCGAGAGAATGGATCCTTTGGCTTGGGTAGAGGAGTGTCAGTGAGTTGCATCACAACCTCAGGAATCACAATCTCAAGTTCTTCAGGCTGAGGAATTTCTAGTTCCTCTTCAGTGGCAGTCTGTGTCTTCAGATGTTGAGCAGCAGCAGTTTCTTCAGCACTAGTGGCTGGAATTTCTTCACGTACAGACGAAGTGGGGTGAGTTTCTTCAGAGCCCATTTGAACAGTTTGTGCAGGGGACTGAGGTATTTGCTGTAAAGGTGTGAACAGTGGAGAGTTGGGATGCTGACTTTCCCAAAAGTCATCATTCATCACTGGTGTGGTGCAGCCAATGTCCACATCTTCATCTTCCATTTCTTCAATGCCAACCTCTTTAGCTATGAACTGAGGCATAGACGAGGAAACAACTGGTGTTGAAGGGATTTGATCCGCTTTAATTTCTTCATCCATCTACTCTGACGAAGCAGAAAAAGGATTTTCTTCATCAGATCCGCTAGGGATCGCATATTCTTCATCAAAAGGAACAAGGTCCTTTAATAGCATGGTTGAGATCGAAACATCATCAATGGGATTTGCGAACGAACTTGTCATAAACTTTGTTTTCTTCAGAGCTGAAGAATCTGAAGTAGCTGATGCTTTCCTTTTCTTCACAGTTGCACGCTCTGCAGCCTTGGTCTTCTTCACATCTGATGCAGATGGAAGGATCGGAGTTGGTGTAGGCGCGGGAGGAGCAGAGGAATCTGGTTGATTTTCTTCAGGCACAACTGATGCAGTTGCCCTGACTTCTTCATTTTCTCCAGGCGCACCACTAGTGGATTACCTGGCAATTTCTTCAGTGGCTGGAAAGCAGTCATCAGCCCTGGAACTCAAATTTTCTTCAACAGCCTGAAAGTCATCAGCGGTGCTGGCATGTTCTTCAGTTGGCTGAGCAGATGCTTCAGCCTGAGGAATTTCCTGTTGCGATGGAGCTGCAACATTTGAGGTGAACTTCTCAGTCAGTTTAACAAACCTGACCTTGGCTCCTTGCTAATCAGCATAGTAGGCTTTGAAGTCATCGCTGAGGGTTTTGATTTCAGACTGGATATTTACAAGTTCATCAGTTGTCATAGTGACAACGTTGTTCTTCAGAAATTTCTCCTTCTTATATTGCGCTTTCTTGATCTGCCTGGCCTTCTCATATTTCCATTTTTCTTCTTGGATGAAATGGGTCAGCATGTGACTTTGGACAGGAGTCAACTTGAAATCAGGCATATGAGTGTTTGGGTCCTTGTGCCAGAGATCAATATAGTCGAGGATCAACCTTGAATCCAAAAGAAGTGGCACATTTGTGCCTTTGGCTCTAGCGGCCCTGACTTGCCTATCTCTGATGATCTCAGCAAGTTCTTCATCATCAGCTTTGTCTTCTTCAGACGGTACTTGGAAGGCGACCTGCTTCTTCTGAGGACTAGGGCAAGGACCTCGTCCAGCAGTGGCCTTTGTCTTCAGTAGAGAGGGTCCCGTTGAAGAATTGGGTGCAGCTGAGGAACTAGCTGAAGCTCTTGAGGCAATAGAGATGCATGTAGTCCTTTGGCACATGGCAAGATGCACAGGTGCAGAGGACTTTGGAGGAGCAGTTGAAGACTTTGGAGGAGCTGCTGAGGACTTTTGAGGAGCTCAGGATTTTGGAGGAGCAGGAGCAGCATGAGGAATTGGCCTTGAGGGCTTTGAAGATTCTGGCCGTGAGGGCATTGCTGAGGAACTTGGCCTTGAGGGCACTGAAGGTGAAGCACTTGGCTTACGTGCAGGCTTCTTTGCCATAGATTTCTTCAGCTTGACAGAGGCCTCAATGGCAGCAGCAGCAGAGTCTTCAGTGAATTTCCTCACTGCTTCTTTTGCTTGTTTGGCCAACTTGGCCTGGCGCTTGGCCCATTCTTCAGGAAAGTCCTCATGGCGCTTGACGCTAGTGGGATCCGCTTCTTGGCCAGGTGCCAATGGAGGTCTTGAGCATGGAGGGGTAACAGCGAATTTCTTCATGTATTTGGGAGTAACATATATGTACTCCCTCCACTCTCTAGCCCATCTCCTCTCTATCTTTTGAATGCGCACCTTGCGCTGATTTTTATCTTCCTCAGGAGGTGTGCAATACCCAGCATAGATGTCATCTGGGATTTCAAACGTTGTGTTGACCTCTGGCTTCTTTCCTCCTTTCTATGGCTTCTTACCGTCAGCCATTTTCTTCAGTTGAGGAATTTGAACAATCGAATTCTCTGAAGAAGTATGCAATTTTTCTTCGAGGAACGCTGCAAATGAGTTAAGTTGATGAGAACCTAGTGATTCAGCAGCGGACATGAGTACCTGTGAATAGAGTATAGTTGCGAGGAATTTGGAGAGGTCATATGCGTTCTCAGAAGGTTTTGTAAAAAGAACAAGTTTGAGGAATTTGACCAGACGAGTCTTGAAGAATTTCACTGAGCGTTCTTAGTCTTAGGTTCCAGAGTTGTACAGATCAGAAATCCGCACAATTGAGGAATCTTGAAGAGAAATTTGCAGCTTAGAGAAATGAATCAAGAACAAATGACATGTGAGGTGTTTAGTGTGTGAAGATTTGAAGAAAAACACCTTTGAAGATTTTGTAGATAATCATTTGAATCACAGAGGGCAGTAAAAGTATCTTTAAATTACCCTGAACGAAGAACACGACGAACTGTGGGGTGGAGAAGTGAAGTTGATATGTGCAGATCTTCCATGCCCTAACTCGGCGGAGGAAGACAGCTACGACGGCGACGGAGTGAAGATTTCTGTGGCCGGCGCGAGTATGGCGGCGACGAGGTCGAGGAAGTGAAGCTCTTCCTCACCGCCGACGATGAAGTAGCGGCGGCGCTAGGGTTTGAGAAGCTTGAGCTGGAGAGAGGTTGAGCGGAGTAAAGGAAGTGAGGAAGGGGAAGGGGGTATTTATAGCCACGGTGAAAAACTGTTCGCCCAAAGAATTTGGACGAACGTGCCCCTAACCCTTCTCATTTGCTTGACATGAGTCACCCACGTACTGAGAAGTGGAGATCATGTGCGATCGTGGGTGAATGGATAAGTATATCGTGGGATGCGGAATGGTTTGAGCGGCAAAGCCGAAAATTTAGATAAGATAGGTTTTAAAGT
>NC_057806.1:80546418-80548682 GCF_018294505.1 Triticum aestivum | reverse complement strand
AGATGACCCTTGAGTCTGCAGAACCCAAGGGAAAGAAAAGGCTAGGTGGCGAATGGTAAAACAAAGGTTGGGCATTGCTGGAAAAGCTTTAATCAAGGCGAACTATCAAGGGTTTCCCATTATAACCCAACCGCGTAAGGAACGCAAAATCCGGGAACATAACACCGATATGACGGAAAACTAGGGCGGCAAGAGTGGAACAAAACACTAGGCGAGAGGCCGAGCCTTCCACCCTTTACCAAGTATATAGATGCATTAAGATAACATAGCAATATAATGATATCCCAGCAAGTATAGATGTTCCAACAAGGAACGGCCTTCAAACTTCACCTGCAACTAGCAACGCTATAAGAGGGGATGAGCAAAGCGGTAACATAGCCAAACAACGGTTTGCTAGGACAATGGTGGGTTAGAGGTTTGACATGGCAATTTGGGAGGCTTGAAAGCAAGTGGTAGGCAGCATAGCAATGGCATAGCAAAAGAGCGAGCAAACTAGCATAGCAAAGATAGTAGTGATTTCGAGGGTATGGTCATCTTGCCTACACAGTTGTCCGAGTTGACTGGATCCTCAAAAGCAAATTCAACGGGCTCCTCTTTAGCGAACTCGTCTCCCGGCTCTACCCAAACAAGACAAACAAGCAACAAGGATACAATCAACCACGTGCAAACTCAAACAACACAATGCAAAGATGATATGCTATGCGGGATGCGATGCGGGATGCAAAATGCAAGATATGACAGGAAATGCATGAACCTGGCCTCAACTTGGAAAATCAAGTGTGCCACTGGAAAGATGAGATGAAATCGCTTAAAAACGATATAAAGAACGCCGGAATCGGAGTTACGGTTTGGAAATGGCAAGCGATTCAAGAATGACACCGGTCTGCGATTTACAGCAAGTAGCCAACTAAATGCAATGAGATGAACATGCTACAGCACCCAAACATGACAAAAAAATACATGGCAGGGATGCACACAAGATTCTTAACAAAAGTCTAGCACTGAGCTACGGCCAATTCATCCATTAACAGGTTCAAACAAGCATGGAAAAAATGCATATGGCAAACATATCTCAGACTTAGTGAAATTAACACTTGTCTGGAATTTCAGATCAGGTAGCCCTCTTCGGAGCAACAAAACTACATGCTACAGGATCTGAACATGGCAAAGTAAAGCATGGCATGGAGCTACACAAAGATATTAACAAAAGTCCCTTAGTGACCTTGAGCCAAAAGGGATCAGAAAATACAATTGCAAGCACGTGAACATAGCAAAAACATAATCAGTTTTCAGACTTAGAGAAAAACTGACACATGCTGAAATATAACTCAAGTAGGCATGTTTACGAGCTCGATGTACTCACTACGGTGCAAGTCATGCCAAGACAAGCATACACCCATCAAGAAGGCACAAAATTCAATCTAGACATGGTAAGAACAATAGCATAGCATGCATGGATCAACTACAACATCACCGGCAAAATTGCAAACAAGTTGGCAATCTGCCCAGATTCACAAAATAGCAAAATTAGAGCTCGATTGACTCAAGCTAGGGTGCTCCGTAATTGCAAGCAAAGACATGGATGGATAGAGAACTACAAGATTAACAAAACATCCTTACTGATCATCCTCAAAAGAGGCACGGATCACTAGGAAACAAATGAACATATGGCATCATGAGATAAACAGCTCCAGGACTTAGTGAAATTACTAAGTCTCTGAAAACAGAATTAGCAAGTGCACCACTTTGCAAGCTTGCACAAGTCACCACACACATTAAAAAAATACATGGGTTGCACCTCTGGAAAGATGACAAAACCCTTAATAAAACACATGTAGAGCATCAGGGCATAGCATGCACACATTAATCATGGAAAAAATGACAAAAACCTAAATGGAGCAGCAGATCTGACAATTAACTCAAGTAGCCCTCTTCTAACAGCATTTCGGGCATCAAGATTAGCTCAAATAAAAATGATGCAATGGAATGAAATTATGTACTCTCAGAGATGAACATTTTGATATACTATATGCATGAATCGGAGCTACAGATGCAAAGTTACGGAGCTACGAACATGAGCACTTGGACTGAAAATATCAGGGACTTAGAAAAAAAATCAACCTCTCCGGGACAGATCAAGGATTTGCACGGAAACCGAGGCGCGGCAGGATCTCCACTGTTCACGGCCGGCGGATCCGAGGTCGCCGGCGGCCGGCAAGGGCGAGGCGAGGCCAGAGAGGTCGGGGCGGCGGCCGGAGCGCGGC
>NC_057806.1:80524387-80545987 GCF_018294505.1 Triticum aestivum | reverse complement strand
GGCGGCGCGCGGAGGCCGTCCCTGGGCCTGGCGGGCCGCGGCGGTGGAGGCGGTGGCTGTGCCACGTGGCAGCGCGTGGGTGGCTGGCGGCGGCGTGTCGGGCGTCGGCGGACAATGTCTGGCACGGCGCGGGGCGATTTAGGGTTTCAGGGAGAGGGGATCCGGGACATCTCGAGGGAGACCTATTTATAGGCATAGGAGGAGCTAGGAGAGTCCAAAAGAGGTGCGGTTTTCGGCCATGCGGTCGTGATCGAACGCTCTAGATGATGGAGCAGAGTTAGGTGGGCTTTGGGCCAAATTGGAGGGGTGTTGGGCTGCAACACACACGAGGCCTTTTCGGTCCCTCGGTTAACCGTTGGAGTATCAAACGAAGTCCAAATGATACGAAACTTGACAGGCGGTCTACCGGTAGTAAACCAAGGCCGCTTGGAAAGTCTCGGTCCAATCCGGAAATGTTTAATCCCCACACACGAAAGAAAGCTAGAAATGGCCACCGGAGGAGAACGAAGCGCCGGAATGCAAAACGGACAACGGGGAAAATGCTCGAATGCATGAGACGAACAGGTATGCAAATGCAATGCACATGCTGACATGATATGAGATGCATGACAACGATAACAACACACGGAGACAAAGACCCGAACCCACGGAAATAAATATAACTTAACGCCGGAAATGGCAAGAGTTGTAGTACAAATTGGGAAGGTTACATCCGGGGTGTTACAACACTCCACCACTACGAAAGGATCTCGTCCCGAGATCTAGGACTGAAAGAACGCCGGATACTCAGAACGGAGGTGATCCTCGCGTTCCCAGGTAGCTTCATGGTCGGAATGGTGTGACCACTTGACTTTGAGAAATTTGATTGACTTGTTGCGAGTCTTGCGTTCACTCTCTTCAAGAATAGCAACTGGGTGCTCACGATAAGAGAGTTCTTCTTGGAGCTCAATGTCCTCGAAGTTGACGGTGCGGTCAGGAGTCTTGAAGCACTTTTGAAGCTGAGAAACATGGAACACGTCATGAACATTTGCAAAGTTTGAAGGAAGCTCGAGTTGATAGGCGAGGTCGCCTCTCTTGCTGACAATCTTGAAAGGTCCCACGTATCTAGGGGCAAGCTTCCCTTTGATACCGAAGCGACGAGTACCTTTCATAGGAGAGACACGGATGTAAACATGATCTCCGATCTCGAAAGCCAAATCATGGTGCTTACTATCATAGTAGCTCTTCTGATGGGATTGGGCTGCTTTGAGGTTATCTCGAATGACTTTGCACATTTCTTCTGCCTCTGTGATTAAGTCATTACCGAAAAGCTGACGTTCACCGGTTTCAGACCAGTTGAGAGGGGTACGGCACTTCCTTCCATACAGAATTTCAAATGGGGCCTTGCCCGAACTTGCTTGAAAACTGTTGTCGTAGGAGAATTCAGCATATGGAAGACAATCCTCCCACTTCATGCCAAAGGAGATCACACAAGCCCTGAGCATATCTTCAAGAATCTGGTTGACACGCTCGACTTAACCTCTAGTTTGAGGATGGAAAGCTGTGCTGAAGCGGATGTTCGTGCCCATGGCCTTCTGAAAAGAATCCCAAAACTTCGAGGTAAAGATGCTGCCACGGTCTGAAGAGATCACTTGTGGAATACCGTGCAGAGAGACAATTCGAGAGGTATAGAGTTCCGCTAATTGAGCTGCAGTGATCGACTCTTTGATAGGCAGAAAATGAGCCACTTTGGTGAGTTTGTCGATGACAACGAATATAGCATCATTGCCATGCTTGGACTTTGGAAACCCAGTCACGAAGTCCATTTCAATGTGGTCAAACTTCCATTCTGGAATGGCAAGAGGTTGGAGGAGACCAGCTGGCCTTTGGTGTTCTGCCTTCACTCTTCTGCAGACATCACATTCATTCACGAATTGAGCAATCTCGCGCTTCATTCGAGTCCACCAATAAGCTTGCTTCAGGTCCTGATACATCTTCGTGCTCCCAGGGTGGATGGAGAGGAGATAATTGTGAGCCTCGTTCATGATCACTTTACGGAGGTCACCTTTGGGTACAACAGTACGATCCTCGAAGAAGAGAGTGTCCTTGTCATCAAGGCGGTAGCACTTGTACTTGGACTGACTCTTGGCAATCCCAATCTTCACCTTTTTCACCATAGCATCAAGAAGCTGCGCTTGGCGAGTCTGGTCTTCCAAGGTAGGAGAGACTTGAAGGTTGGCAAGGAAACCTTGAGGAACAACTTGCAGATTAAGTTTGCGGAAAGCTTCACAAAGCTCGGGTTGATAAGGCTTGAGAATCAGAGTGTTGCAGTAAGCTTTCCTGCTCAATGCGTCAGCAATTACATTGGCCTTGCCTGGAGTATACTCAATATTCAGATTATACTCTTGAATCATTTCGACCCATCGAGTTTGCCTGAGGTTGAGATTAGGCTGAGTGAAAATGTATTTGAGACTCTTGTGATCAGTGAAAATGTCCACTTTTCTTCCCAATAGAAGATGTCTCCAAGTCAAAAGAGCATGCACAACTGCCGCCAACTCGAGATCATGAGTGGCGTAGTTCTTCTCATTAGGCTTCAACTGGCGAGATGTATAAGCCACAACTTTCTTCTCTTGCATCAATACTGCGCCAAGACCTTGTAGAGAGGCATCACAAAAGACCACGTACGGCTTGGATTCATCAGGCGGAGTCAGAACTGGAGCAGTGATCAATTTCTCTTTCAAAGTGTTGAAAGCAATATCACACTCCGGAGACCAAACGTACTTGACGTGCTTCTGGAGAAGATTTGAGAGAGGCTTCACGATTTTAGAAAAGTTTTCAACGAATCTTCAGCAATAGCTTGCGAGACCGAGAAAACTACGGAGTTGCTTCACATTCTGAGGAGGTTCCCAATTTACAATTGCAGACACCTTCTCAGGATTCACGGCAATGCCCTTGGAAGATATGATATGACCAAGATAAAGAACCTCATCGAGCCAAAATTCACACTTGGAGAACTTGGCGTAGAACTTGTGTTCCCTGAGCTTATCGAGAACCAAACGCGAATGCTTGGCATGATCTTCCTTGTTCTTCGAGAAAACCAGAATGTCGTCGAGATAGACCAAAACGAAGTCATTGGTGTATGCGTTGATGATGAAGTTCATCATGCGAGAGAAAGTCGGAGGAGCATTGACGAGACCAAAAGACATGACGGTGTATTCATATGAACCAAAGCTTGTCCTGAAAGCCGTCTTGGGAATATCTTGCTCACGAATTCGAATCTGATGATAACCCATACGGAGATCAAGCTTGGAGAATACTCGAGCACCTTTGAGTTGTTCGAACAGCTCATTGATGTTGGGAAGTGGATATTTGTTCTTGATGGTCTTCTTGTTCACTGGACGGTAATCGACACAAAGTCGGTCCGTTCCATCCTTCTTCTTCACAAAAAGAACACCACAACCCCACGGAGAAGAACTAGGCCGGATGAGACCCATTTTCTCTTGAATATCGAGTTGCTTCTTCAGCTCCTTCAACTCTTCAGGTCCGAGCTTGTAAGGACGTTTGCACACAGGTTCCGTGCCAGGCTCAAGATCAATAACGAATTCAACTGGCCGGTGCGGAGGCATTCCTGGAAGCTCTTCTAGAAAGACGTATTGATATTCGCAAACGACTGGAATTTGCAAGATAGCGTCCAATTCACCGTTCTCATTGAGAGAAAACAGACGGATGGTATTATCCCGAGCGGCAAAGACAATTACATCCTCAGACGAATGAGTCAATTGAATCTGCCTGGCAGCACAATCAAGCTGAGCCTTGTGCTTAGAAAGCCAATCCATCCCAAGAATAAGATCAATATCCGAGTCACCAAGGACCGTAGGAGAAGATAGAAACTTGTAGTCTCCCAAGGTGATAGTAACATCCGGAGCAATGGAGTTAGCATGCATACGCTTACCGGGAGAGACAACTGCTAATGGACTAGGCAAAATTTGCAAAGGCAAACCATGCTTAGATGAAAACGGTCTCAAGATGAAACAATGCGATGCACCCGTGTCAAAAAGAACTTTTGCAGGAACATCATTAACAGGGAGGTTACCCATGATCACATCTGACGAGTCCTCTACCTGAGCTGCATTCATCAAGTTGACCTTGGCATGCTTGGGGTTATGCTTGACCACTGCTGTACTTGCCGATCTGACAGGAGGAGGAGGAAGACGCCTCTGGTTGAAACACTTGTTGGCATAGTGACCCTTCTGTTGGCACTTGTTGCACGTGACTTCTGAAAGTGGACGTTGATACGGAGCACTCGATCTTGGAGCTTGAGACGAATTCTTGTTCTGAAAGCCAGGGTTGGGTGGGTGGGAAGAACCACTGCCACCTCTGCTCTTCTGCTGATACGGCTGGCGAAACGGAGGAGGAGGAAGCCAATACTTCTGCTGCTTGGCCACTTGAGTAGAGGAAGAAGGAGTAACATCTCTGACTCGCTTCTTGGAAGCATCACACCTCAACTGAGCAGCCTCTTGCTTCAATGCCATGTTGTAGAACTCATCGTATCTCAAGGGCTCAAAGACAACAAGAGTGAGCTGAATATCTTCTCTGAGACCACCCCTAAACTGATATATCATGCTCTTCTCATCAGCGACGTCCTGCTTAGCAAAGCGGGTGAGCTTCTGGAACAACTTGTTGTAGTCATAGACAGACAAAGAGCCTTGCTTCAGATTGCGGAATTCCTCACGCTTGCTTTCAACCACGCTCTGAGGGATATGATGAGCTCGGAAATCTCGACGGAAATCATCCCAAGTGATAACACGTCCACCTCTGGAATCCTTGTACTGCTGGAACCATTCTGCAGCTTGATCTTTGAGTTGGAAGGAAGCGAACTTGACAAAGTCCTCAGGCCTGACGTTACTGCACTCGAAATGCTTGCACAGATCCACAAGCCAATCGTCAGCATCGGTTGCCTCAACACAATTGCTGAAAGTCTTTGGCCCATTAGCAAGGAATTGGTTGAGTGTAGCAAAGTGATTCTGATTGCTGCCTTGATTCCCTTGGTTGCCTTGATTGCGCTCTTGAAGAATTTGCATGATCAACTATGTGTTTGCATTGGTTGCGGCCATCACAGCTTGCCATGCCTCTGGAGGAGGTGGAGGTGGTGGCGGATCAGGATTTAGAGTCATGCATGTTGGAGGAGCCATCCTGAAGAGGTTGACCACCATTAGCACATTGATAGACAAATATTGAAGCTGAATCCAATCGGAATGAAAATTGCAACATATAGTCTTCACATCCAAACAAAATGAACGAATGCATTCCTCTTGAAATGGTCACATATCCATAAATTGAGAAGCCACGTAGAATTAAGGTAGAGAAATAAATCAACAAGGTACGGATCAAGAACGAATAATCGATAAGAAATCCCAATCTCAAACCAATATCCATGGAAGAAGAACTAGAGCTTCAAGAATTCCCACCTATGAAACTCCCGAACCTTTCCGGTTATGCAATCAGGTGTTGGGGCTACAGGGGAAGCATAAAATCTCACCCAAACTAGCAAATCCTACATCCAGCTGTATCCATCCTTCAACACATAACCAAGAAACCTTCGGAAACCATCTACCTCAACCTTCGAAAAGCATCCGTTATACAAGTTATGGCGATACTCCCGAACTCCCGCCCCAGTACTAGGTGGCGTCGAGGTTATCTCACCAACGAACCGCATAAAAGAGATTTTCGATGTCAGCGTACTAAACTCAAGTATTCTAGAACTGCAACAATAAAATTATGATGGCAACACCTCAGAGCTCAACTCCCCGGGACACTTCCACTAAACCCCTGACAGGAGGCACCAAGACAATGTTCTCATCATAAAACCATCGGAACGATTCCAAGATACCCGCGTGATCCTAAAAAAAATTAGTGAAATTTGAGAAGAGAAGAGTCAAAACTCTACGTCAGGATGCCTTACCAGAGCGATGAGGAGACTAGGAAGTAAAAAGAATTCCTAATCTCTCCGATATATAATTCCTAAATGACTCAAAACATTTTTCTAAACACAACTCGGCCACTAATAACGATCAAGAAATGGGGCTCCTAAGGCCGGGGAAGGCTCTGATTACCAACTTGTAACACCCTCGATGCGACTATAGCTCCCACATGTCGAGGCACGACTTAGAGACATAATCGCATTGAAGGCATATGTCGCAAGTTAGGAAATCTTCACAAACATCCCATGTAATATAATAATAAAAGGGGAGATAACATAGTTGGCTTACACTCGCCACGTCAATCAAGTACATAAATAACATTACATCAACCAAACACTCATGGCCCGGCTATGGCGTCAAAATAAAAGATAACCCAACATGCGACACGGTCCCAATCACCCCCAACTGGGCACCACTACTGATCATCGGGAAAGGAAACATAGTAACGTTGAGAGTCTTCGTCGAACTACCACTTGAGCTCATACGCGTCTGCTGGAGAGGAATCATCAGGCCCTGCATCTGGTGTAATAGTAATCTGTGAGCCACAGGGACTCAGCAATCTCGCACCCTCGCGATCAAGACTATTTAAGCTTATAGGTAAGGCAAGGTAAAATATGAGTGGAGCTGCAGCAAGCGACTAGCATATATGGTGGCTAACTTATTCGCAAAAGAGAGCGAGAAGAGGAGGCAAAGCGCGAGCGAGAAACCAGAGAACCACCTGCGAAAACATTACTCCAACACCGTGTCCACTTCCCGGACTCCGCTGAGAAGAGGCCGTCACGGTAACACACTTAGTTGATTCATTTTAATTAATTAAGGTTCAAGTTATCTACAACCGGACATTAACAAATTCCCATCTGCCCATAACCGCGGGCATGGCTTTTGAAAGTTCAAATCCCTGCAGGGGAGTCCCAACTTAGCCCATGACAAGCTCTCACGGTCAACGAAGGAATAGACCTCCTCCCAAGACGTTCCGATCAGACTCGGTATCTCGGTAACTCAAGACACTTCGACAGGTTAAAACAAGACCAGCAACACCGCCCGAATGTGCCGACAAATCCCGATAGGAGCTGCACATATCTCTTTCTCAGGGCACACTCAGATTGTCTTAGGTACGGGTAGGCCAGCCCAGAGTTGCCCCTGGTGGCCACCGGCAGCTGACAGGTGGACCAACACTCAGAGGAGCATTGGCCCCGGGGGGGGGGGGGTGTTAAAATAAAGATGACCCTTGAGTCTGCAGAACCCAAGGGAAAGAAAAGGCTAGGTGGCGAATGGTAAAACAAAGGTTGGGCATTGCTGGAAAAGCTTTAATCAAGGCGAACTATCAAGGGGTTCCCATTATAACCCAACCGCGTAAGGAACGCAAAATCCGGGAACATAACACCGATATGATGGAAAACTAGGGCGGCAAGAGTGGAACAAAACACTAGGCGAGAGGCCGAGCCTTCCACCCTTTACCAAGTATATAGATGGATTAAGATAACATAGCAATATAATGATATCCCAACAAGTAAATAGATGTTACAACAAGGAACGGCCTTCAAACTTCACCTGCAATTAGCAACGCTATAAGAGGGGCTGAGCAAAGCGGTAACATAGCCAAACAACGGTTTGCTAGGACAATGGTGGGTTAGAGGTTTGACATGGCAATTTGGAAGGCTTGAAAGCAAGTGGTAGGCATTGTAGCAATGGCATAGCAAAAGAGCGAGCAAACTAGCATAGCAAAGATAGTAGTGATTTCGAGGGTATGGTCATCTTGCCTGCACAGTTGTCCGAGTTGACTGGATCCTCAAAAGCAAACTCAATGGGCTCCTCGTTAGCGAACTCATCTCCCGGCTCTACCCAAACAAGACAAACAAGCAACAAGGATATAATCAACCACGTGCAAACTCAAACAAGACAATGCAAAGATGATATGCTATGCGAGATGCGATGCGGGATGCAAAATGCAAGATATGACAGGAAATGCATGAACCTGGCCTCAACTTGGAAAATCAAGTGTGCCACTGGAAAGATGAGATGAAATCGCTTGAAAACGATATAAAGAACGCCGGAATCGGAGTTACGGTTTGGAAATGGCAAGCGATTCAAGAATGACACCGGTCTGCGATTTACAGCAAGTAGCCAACTAAATGCAATGAGATGAACATGCTACATGTAACGCCCTCGATGCGGTTATATCTCCCACGTGTCGAAGCACGACTTAGAGGCATAACCGCATTGAAAGCAATGTCGCAAGTGAGGTAATCTTCGCAAACAACCCATGTAATACATTAAGGGAAAAGAGATACATAGTTGGCTTACAATCGCCACTTCACACAAATACAGGAATAAAGCATTACATCAACCATATACAATCAAGGTCCGACTACGGAACCAAAATAAAAGAAGAACCCCAAATGCGACAAAGGTCCCCGATCGACCCCAACTGGGCTCCACTACTGATCAACTAGAACGAAACAAAACAAAGGACAAGATCTTCATCGAGCTCCTCCTGAGCTTGGTTGCGTCATCTCCACGGACTCATCGGCACCTGCAAGCTGGTTTTGGAAGTATCCGTGAGCCACAGGGACTCAGCAATCTCGCACCCTCGCGATCAAGATTATTTAAGCTTATGGGTAAGGTAAAGGTATGAGGTGGAGCTGCAGCAAGCGACTAGCATATATGGTGACTAACATACGCAAATGAGAGCGAGAAGAGAAGGCAAAGCACGGTCGAGAAATCTATGATCAAGAAGTGATTCTATAGCAACCTAAGTCAAGCATAACTCCAACAACCGTGTTCACTTCCCGGACACCGCCGGAAAGAGACCATCACGGTTACACACGCGGTTGATTCATTTTAATTAAGGTCAACTTCAGGTTTTCTACAACCGGACATTAACAAATTCCCATCTGCCCATAACCGCGCGCACGGCTTTCAAAAGTTCAAATCCCTGCAGGGGTGTCCCAACTTAGCCCATGACAAGCTCTCACGGTCAATGAAGGAATAGACCTCCTCCCGAGACATTCCGATCAGACTCGGTATCCCGGTACAACAAGACATTTCGACAGGGTAAAACTAAACCAGCAACACCACCCAGATGTGCCGACAAATCCCTATAGGAGCTGCACATATTTCGTTCTTAGGGCACACCGGATGAGCAAGACGTCGGATAAGCCAGCCCAGAGTTGCCCCTGGTAGCCTCGGACATCGCTCAGTTGGACCAACACTCAGAGGAGCACTGGCCCGGGGGAGGGTAAAATAATGATGACCCTTGGGCGTGCGACCCCCAAGGGAAAAGAAAAGGCTAGGTGGAAAATGGTAAAACCAATGTTGGGCATTGCTGGAAAAGCTTTACTTATGGCGAACTGTCAAGGGGTTCCCATAATAGCCCAACCGCGTAAGGAACGCAAAATCCGGGAACATAACACCGATATGACGGAAACTAGGGCGGCAAGAGTGGAACAAAACACTAGGCATAAGGCCGAGCCTTCCACCCTTTACCAAGTATATAGATGCATTAAATAAATAAGATATATAGTGATATCCCAACAAGTAAACATGTTCCAACAAGGAACGGTATCTCCATGTTCCAACAAGGAACAAACTTCAATCTTCACCTGCAACTAACAATGCTATAAGAGGGGCTGAGCAAAGCGGTAACGTAGCCAATCAACGGTTTTCTAGGACAAGGTGGGTTAGAGGCTTGTTTCAACAAACTGGGAGGCATGACAAGCAAGTGGTAGGTATCGTAGCATGGGCATAGCAAAAGAGCGAGCATCTAGCATAGCAAAGATAGTAGTGATTTCGAGGGTATGATCATCTTGCCTGAAATCCCGCAAGGAAGAAGAACGAGTCCATGAAGAAGACAAACGGAACGTAGACGAACGGGTCCTCACAACGCGACGTTATCGGAACCAACCCGAAGAAGCAAACACCGGAAAAGAAGCACACAACATAGTAAACAACCATCACATAAGCATGGCACGATGCGCAAACAAGTATGATGCATGTCCGGTTTAAAGATTCATGGCATGGCAAAGTGCAACAAACAATGCTACAAATTAAGTGGAGCTCGATATGCAACGAGTTGCATATTGACGAAACACCACATTTAAGTTATTTAGTTCACTCTTGATTATGTACCCAACAATATTAAATGTTATTAAACATGGCAAGAGGTGAAGCATAAGTAAACTAACTATTTAGTCAAGTTTAAATGAGGCCGGAAATAACAAACAACATTTCCGGAAAATCCCCATATGCATATAGCAATTTGGTGCAACAACAAATCTTTTAACATTTAAATGTTATTATCATGATGCGAATGACATGAGCAAGTTTTATGCCATTTTTATTAAAACTTGACAAGAGCATTATTATAAAGCATTTGACATCGTGGTGGAAAGGAAAAGGGTGCCACGACGACGAATCCGAAAATGATGCCACGACAACATATCGGTTCTCCGGTAGCCCACGGGGATACCGGTGCAAAAGGAAGTGACGGGAGCATGTCATGCAAGGATGGTGGGGTGCTCCCGATTACGGGGTTCCCACATGTCGGTGGCAAGGTAAAAGAGGAACGCGCAAGGAACAACTCGGACATGGTGCAAACACGGGCATCTCATACTACACACATTCGTTCTCGGAAGGTCGTCTCGGGGTTATACCTTCGAAGCGTGCATTTTTAAGCGGATCAAGTTCGTAGAGGGAAGTAGACGCTCTCGCGATGTAGTGGAAGTAGTGGTACACGGCGATGGTAGAGGTACTCGTTGATAGCCGTACACGTTCGGAGAGGAACTTGGCGTCTCCATGTTCTTCGGAGTCATTGTGTAGCCGTTTGTGTCGTAGTCGGACTTGACGAAAAACACACCGGCTGTAGTGGTACACGGCTCGTAGATGTTCGGGTAGATGTTCGGATCACCGGAAGAGGGGCTCGTAGATGTTCGGATCACCGGAAGAGGTACTTGACATCCACGGAAATTAACAGCGGAGGCCACGGGTCTCAGGTCTCGGGTCTTGGTCCTGAACTTGAGGAGGTTGACGGTCGAAGTGGCCCACACGAGCACTCACGCACGGGCGAGTGAGCGGGTGCTGATGCTCAGGCGACGAGCAGGAAAAACAGAGGCCGGCGGCAGGGACTTGCAGCGAAGCGAGATACGCCAGAGATGAAGAGGGCGGCCACGGGACAAACGGATCCGGCAGATGGGCGTCCAACCCGGCTGGTGGCGGGACGAGGGAGTAGAGCAGGAGGCAGCGGGGCTTGACGGAGGGAGCTTGCGAGGGGCCATGGCGAGGAGGCAGAGCTCGCGGCAGGAGGTGAAGAAGACGGTGCGGCAGCGGGGTGAGGAACACAGGGGCCACGGGGCGGCTCGCGGAAGCACCGATGGTCGAGGACGGCAAAGCAGAGGAGGCCGACGACGGGATTGGGCGTCGGGTCGACCTCCTGTGGTGGCGGAGCTAGGGCTCACCGGATCAGGGGGGCCGTGGCTCCATGGGGCGGCGCTCGGGGTAGGAGCCGCGGACATAGGGACTTGGCGCGGCGGCTCCTCGACGCAGGAAGCAGCGGCGATGGTGGCCCGCGGCGGCGAGGGCGCATGGCGGCGGGGAGGATCGAGGAGAGCTGCTGTTGCGAGCGAGAAAGAGAGATCGAGGGAGATGGGATCAGGCAGAGGGAAAAAACGACAGCAGGGAGGCGGCGCTGCGGGAGGGAGATGGGGAGTGGATTGGTCAGATGGATTGCTAGGGTTTGGAGAGGGCCTTTGCTGGGCCTGGGAGGCCGGCCCAGCTGCGGGGAAGGATGGTCAAAAGGGCTGGATCGAGTGGGCTTTGCTGGACTCCTCACTGCTGCTTTCTTTTCTTTTCTATTTCTTCAAAAAGAAATACAAAAAGAAAGAGCAGGGGAAAAAGGAGAGGAGCTAGAGAAATATAAAAATGTACTCATGATCCTGAAAATGTGCTCTATTTAACAAAATTGGTTTGGAGATTTTTAAAGGAAGTAAAAATAATTCAAGTTTGAATTCAATTCAAACTTGAACCATTTTAAACCCTAACCAAAACAATTCCAAATATGATGAAATTTGATAGAGAGGTTGAAGGCATGGTCGAGAATTTATAGGAAAAGAATGAACATTAATTGAGAAGGGGAAAGTGGCACTTGCAGAAGAAAGAACTAGAAGGAAAAGAAAAGGAGATGATGCATGGGACAAAGGCATTGGGATATTTTGCAAGTGTGTTTGCGGTAAATCCAAATTGATGGAATATTTATAATAGCTCCTTAAATATTAGGAGGATATGTTATAAAGAGAATCACCATGTGAATTCCCTCGATTTAAATGGACCGAAGATCCAAGCGATTTATTTAGTTGAGTTACAAAAGATTTATGAGATGATGGCATGATGACATGATGCAATGCATGACACGCAAGCAATGACAACGCAACAACAGTGAATAACAGGAAGACACGTGGCACCTCGGTCTCGGGGCGCTACAACACTCCACCACTACGAGAGGATCTCGTCCCGAGATCTAGAATGGCACCGGAGGGAAAAAGGAAGAGAAAAGAGAAGAGGTAAAAACTAAGTTGCTTCTTTTGACAAACGAGTGAAACCAAAGAACCTTGAAAAAATTGAACAAATTGAAAGAAAGAATACAACGGAGATGAACGAAGTTGAAAACACCCCGTTAGAAAAGAGGAACAAGGAAGAACAATTTCTTATAGCACTCCGGTTGAAAACAGATACAAGACTTGATAGGAAGAAAAGAGCTTGAGCAGAGGACACGACACTCCGGTTAAATGGGCAATCATGAAAAGAACATGATCTTAGACAAACGAGATGATGGGTTGAGAAGAGCAACATTACAATACCTCCAAAACAAAAGAATAGAAGATAGATAATTGAAATAGAAGAATGGAGAAGAAAATGCCAACTTCCGCCACAAAAGAGCTTGAGAAGGCATCCTTAGGAGAAGGGTCGAACGGAGTTGTTGTGAAAACCCACAACGAAAATAATAAGCTTGATATGGTCTTGTGGAATACATGTCAAATTATGAGGTGACAAACTGCCACTCACAGGAAAAGAATTGGATTGGTATGACCAAGGAGGCGATAACGTATTTCACCGGGAGGATAAATGAAGAACTTGGGTCATATATAAGCACCATAAATAGCAACAATCCTTAGGGACGGTTTTAGGTGAAATATAGCCCAAGATAACTCCAACGAAGAGATTGATGAATTTAAAATATCTCACTCATGACAACATGTGAATCATGAAAACATGAACTTAAATTATCAAAATGACATAATACCACCTCCAATAATATGGAAGAAAGAATTGCACTCCGGATAGCAAGAAGAAGAAAACTAGAACTTCTTAGAAGGGAATCTCGATGAAAAATTTGGAGAAGGAATTAAATCCTTGATGAACCATCATGTAGAACCTTCATGAAGAACTCCGGTAACAAAAGAATGATTGAACGGAAAGAAAAATGAGGAAAGTAAGTTTAAAGCCTTGCAATGATTAGATGAAGCTTAACAACGAGATAAAGAGAAAACTTGGCACTCTAGGAAATAAAGATGAACAAATGGAAAGAAGAATTTGATGAGCCTCCGGAATAAGGAATTATTCACTTGTGTGAAACAAGAGTAAGAATTATGTTATGTGTAACCTTCAACAATTTAATTGCTGACAAGCAACGGTTTTGGCATACTACTTATCCTCATGGACAGGATTAAGAGAGATATAAGTCAAACTTGAGAAGGTATTCCAAGAACCACCGATAGAATTTGAAAGAACGAAAGAATTGATATGACAATGAATGACGAGAACTCTTGAACGAACCACCGTGAGAATTGAAAAGGAACGAAGAGAAGATAAAGAAACTCCGGAAAGAATTAGCAAATACGCGAAGATGCTTGAGAGGATTTAGGTACATGAGAACGAAGAGATCACGAGCCGATTAAAGATCACTTGAACGAAGCATCGGTAAAATTGGAGAATGATAGCTGAAAGCTGAGAATGAATAATCCCGAAATAATGACCTTTGGAGAATCAAACTGAAAAGAATCTTGAATTTCTCCGGATAGGTGAAAAGAATTCTCACAATCAAACAATTATGAGAGGATGGAAACAAGCTAGAATCACGAATCTTGAAGAGAAAGGAGCAAGATTAAAGAGAAACTCTTCTTCGGTCTTCAAATGTTGAGAATGATGACAAGAAACACCACCATGAATTGTTGAGGCACTCCGAATGAAAATTATAAAGGTTGAACCAACGACGAAAATAGTGTGAAAGATCTTGGAGAAGGACATTTGACTGATGATAAATCATTCTTACGTCAAACTTCAAAAGAATTTGAGGATAGCTCCGGGAAAGATAGAAGAGTCAGGTAAGATCCTGGGAAAAAAAACCTGTGGGTTAGGGCCCACTCAAAAGAAACACCGTTGAACAATTACTTGAGAAAGGAGGTTGCACCGGTTGAATTAAATGACTTGAATGAGATACCAATCTCGAAAGAGCTTGAATGAATGCAGAGTGGAAAACACGAATCTTCTGAGATATCTTGAGCACTCCGGAAGAATTGAATAGCGAGAGGTGAATGAATATGAGGTGCACCGGCATGAGAAGGTATTTGCAAACAAGGAAAAAGATATGATCAACACCGAAAGCTTGAATTTGTTCCACCGGAGAAGAAAATCAGTGACGAGAGACGAACTTGAACCGTTAGAATCTTCATGAGAATCACCGGATAAGAATATAGATGGAAAAGAATGGAGAGACTTCACATCAGTAATATGGATACTCGATTAAGAGATCTGAATCCTTGGAGAAAAAACAAAAGGGAGGGAGGGTGGGAAAAACAAAGACAATTTGGAATGGGTGAAACGAACACCGTTGAGAGGAAGTGATAATTGGTCAAGCGGATGTTGAAACAAACGGATTCACTTTAAGAGAAACACACCGGTTGAAAAGGATTAACAAGGCAATCTCGATGATCAAGAAGGGTTGGTATTCACATCGGAGTATGAGAACACCGGTTAGGAAAGGTATGGCATCAACATTTGACTTCGAAGCAACTCGAATACCACAACTCAAAACAAAACAAAGGATTGGCTTGCAGAATAAGCCGGAACAAACATATGATAGAGATTTCGTCCGAAGTTTTCGTGGTGGGGCCTACACGGGCTCGATCGTACAGCACCATCATGTACAAGGCAGTGCACATGACATACGAAGCGTCCCCGAGTCGGCATAGCCAAGGACTCTTTAAGACACAACGAGACCACTGTAAAACCGACCGTGAATAGGCGGACCACTAGACGTCGAACCCCCATTTCATATCATACATCTGTCAGAAAGATATCCTAAGAGCTACTTGAATTCCCACCTATGAAACTCCCGAACCTTTCCGGTTATGCAATCAGGTGTTGGGGATACAGGGGAAGCATAATATCTCACCCAAACTAGCAAATCCTACATCCAGCTGTATCCATCCTTCAACACATAACCGAGAAAAAACTTCGGAAACCATCTACCTCAACCTTCGAAAAGCATCCGTTATACAAGTTATGGCAATACTCCTGAACTCCCGCCCCAGTACTGGGTGGCGTCGAGGTTATCTCACCAACGAACTGCATAAAAGAGATTTTCGATGTCGGCGTACTAAACTCAGGTATTCCAGAATTGCAACGATAAAATTATGATGACAACACCTCGGAGCTCAACTCCCCGGGATACTTCCACTAAACCCCTGACAGGAGGCACCAAGACAATGTTCTCATCACAAAACCATCGGAACGATTCCAAGATACCCGCGTGATCCTAAATTTGTTTTAGTGAAATTTGAGAAGAGAAGAGTCAAAACTCTACATCAGGATGCCTTACCAGAGCGATGAGGAGACTGGGAAGTAAAAAGAATTACTAAACTCTCCGATATATAATTCCTAAATGACTCAAAACATTTTTCTAGACACAACTCGGCCGCTAATAACGATCAAGCAATGGGGCTCCTAAGGTCGGGGAAGGCTCTGATTACCAACTTGTAACGCCCTCGATGCGGTTATATCTCCCACGTGTCGAAGCACGACTTAGAGGCATAACCGCATTGAAAGCAATGTCGCAAGTGAGGTAATCTTCGCAAACAACCCATGTAATACATTAAGGGAAAAGAGATACATAGTTGGCTTACAATCGCCACTTCACACAAATACAGGAATAAAGCATTACATCAACCAGATACAATCAAGGTCCGACTACGGAACCAAAATAAAAGAAGAACCCCAAATGCGACAAAGGTCCCCGATCGACCCCAACTGGGCTCCACTACTGATCAACTAGAACGAAACAACACAAAGGACAAGATCTTCATCGAGCTCCTCCTGAGCTTGGTTGCGTCATCTGCACGGACTCATCGGCACCTGCAAGCTGGTTTTGGAAGTATCTGTGAGCCACAGGGACTCGACAATCTCGCACCCTCGCGATCAAGACTATTTAAGCTTATGGGTAAGGTAAAGGTATGAGGTGGAGCTGCAGCAAGCGACTAGCATATATGGTGACTAACATACGCAAATGAGAGCGAGAAGAGAAGGCAAAGCACGGTCGAGAAATCTATGATCAAGAAGTGATTCTATAGCAACCTACGTCAAGCAAAACTCCAAAAACCGTGTTCACTTCCCGGACCCCGCCGGAAAGAGACCATCATGGTTACACATGCGGTTGATTCATTTTAATTAAGGTCAACTTCAGGTTTTCTACAACCGGACATTAACAAATTCCCATCTGCCCATAACCGCGGGCACGGCTTTCAAAAGTTCAAATCCCTGCAGGGGTGTCCCAACTTAGCCCATGACAAGCTCTCACGGTCAACGAAGGAATAGACCTCCTCCCGAGACATTCCGATCAGACTCGATATCCCGGTACAACAAGACATTTCGACAGGGTAAAACTAAACCAGCAACACCACCCAGATGTGCCGACAAATCCCGATAGGAGCTGCACATATCTCGTTCTCAGGGCACACCGGATGAGCAAGACGTCGGGTAAGCCAGCCCAGAGTTGCCCCTGGTAGCCTCGGACATCGCTCAGTTGGACCAACACTTAGAGGAGCACTGGCCCCCGGGGGGGGGGGGGTAAAATAATGATGACCCTTGGGCGCGTGACCCCCAAGGGAAAAGAAAAGGCTAGGTGGCAAATGGTAAAACCAATGTTGGGCATTGCTGGAAAAGCTTTACTTAAGGCGAACTGTCAAGGGGTTCCCATAATAGCCCAACCGCGTAAGGAACGCAAAATCCGGGAACATAACACCGATATGACGGAAACAAGGGCGGTAAGAGTGGAACAAAACACCAGGCATAAGGCCAAGCCTTCCACCCTTTACCAAGTATATAGATGCATTAAATAAATAAGATATATAGTGATATCCCAACAAGTAAACATGTTCCAACAAGGAACGGTATCTCCATGTTCCAACAAGGAACAAACTTCAATCTTCACCTGCAACTAACAACGCTATAAGAGGGGCTGAGCAAAGCGGTAACGTAGCCAATCAACGGTTTGCTAGGACAAGGTGGGTTAGAGGCTTGTTTCAACAAACTGGGAGGCATGACAAGCAAGTGGTAGGTATCGTAGCATGGGCATAGCAAAAGAGCGAGCATCTAGCATAGCAAAGATAGTAGTGATTTCGAGGGTATGATCATCTTGCCTGAAATCCCGCAAGGAAGAAGAACGAGTCCATGAAGAAGACAAACGGAATGTAGACGAATGGGTCCTCACAACGCGAAGTTATCGGAACCAACCCGAAGAAGCAAACACCGGAAAAGAAGCACACAACATAGTAAACAACCATCACATAAGCATGGCACGATGCGCAAACAAGTATGATGCATGTCCGGTTTAAAGATTCATGGCATGGCAAAGTGCAACAAACAATGCTACAAATTAAGTGGAGCTCGATATGCAACGAGTTGCATATTGATGAAACACCACATTCAAGTTATTTAGTTCACTCTTGATTATGTACCCAACAATATTAAATGTTATTAAACATGGCAAGAGGTGAAGCATAAGTAAACTAACTATTTAGTCAAGTTTAAATGAGGCCGGAAATAACAAACAACATTTTCGGAAAATCCCCATATGCATATAGCAATTTGGTGCAACAACAAATTTTTTAACATTTAAATGTTATTATCATGATGCGAATGACATGAGCAAGTTTTATGCCATTTTTATTAAAACTTGACAAGAGCATTATTATGAAGCATTTGACATCGTGGTGGAAAGGAAAAGGGTGCCACGACGACGAATCCGAAAATGATGCCACGACAACATATCGGTTCTCTAGTAGCCCACGGGGATACCGGTGCAAAAGGAAGTGACGGGAGCATGTCATGCAAGGATGGTGGGGTGCTCCCGATTACGGGGTTCCCACATGTCGGTGGCAAGGTAAAAGAGGAACGCGCAAGGAACAACTCAGACATGGTGCAAACACGGGCATCTCATACTACACACATTCATTCTCGGAAGGTCGTCTCGGGGTTATACCTTCGAAGCGTGCATTTTTAAGCGGATCAAGTTCGTAGAGGGAAGTAGACGTTCTCGCGATGTAGTGGAAGTAGTGGTACATGCCGATGGTAGAGGTACTCGTTGATAGCCGTACACGTTCGGAGAGGAACTTGGCGTCTCCATGTTCTTCGGAGTCATTGTGTAGCCATTTGTGTCGTAGTCGGACTTGACGAAAAACACACCGGCTGTAGTGGTACACGGCTCGTAGATGTTCGGATCACCGGAAGAGGTACTTGACGTCCACGAAAATTAACAGTGGAGGCCACAGGTCTAAGGTCTCGGGTCTAGGTCCTGAACTTGAGGAGGTTGACGGTCGAAGTGGCCCACACGAGCACTCACGCACGGGCGAGCGAGCGGGTGCTGATGCTTAGGCGACGAGCAGAAAAAACAGAGGCCGGCGGCAGGGACTTGCAGCGAAGCGAGATACGCCGGAGATGAAGAGGGCGGCCACGGGACGGACGGATCCGGCAGATGGGCGTCCAACCCGGCTGGTGGCGGGACGAGGGAGTAGAGCAGGAGGCAGCGGGGCTTGACGGAGGGAGCTTGCGAGGGGCCATGGCGAGGAGGCAGAGCTCGCGGCAGGAGGTGAAGAAGACGGTGTGGCAGCGGGGCGAGGAACGCAGGGGCCACGGGGCGGCTCGCGGAAGCACCGATGGTCGAGGACGGCAAAGCAGAGGAGGCCAATGAGGGGATAGGGCGTCGGGTCGACCTCCTGTGGTGGCGGAGCTAGGGCTCACCAGATCAGGGGGGCCGTGGCTCCATGGGGCGGTGCTCGGGGTAGGAGCCGCGGACATAGGGACTTGGCGCGGTGGCTCCTCAACGCAGGAAGCAGCGGCAATGGTGGCCCGCGGCGGCAAGGGCGCATGGCGGCGGGGAGGATCGAGGAGAGCTGTTGTTGCAAGCGAGAAAGAGAGATCGAGGGAGATGGGATCAGGCAGAGGGAAAAAAACGACAGCAGGGAGGCGGCGCTGCGGGAGGGAGATGGGGAGTGGATCGATCGGATGGATTGCTAGGGTTTGGAGAGGGGCTTTGGTGGGCCTGGGAGGCCGGCCCAGCTGAGGGGAAGGATGGTCAAAAGGGCTGGATTGAGTGGGCTTTGCTGGACTCCTCACTGCTGCTTTCTTTTCTTTTCTATTTCTTCAGACAGAAATACAAAAAGAAAGAGCAGGGGAAAAAGGAGAGGAGCTAGAGAAATATAAAAATGTACTCATGATCCTGAAAATGTGCTCTATTTAACAAAATTGGTTTGGAGATTTTTAAAGGAAGTAAAAATAATTCAAGTTTGAATTCAATTCAAACTTGAACCATTTTAAACCCTAACCAAAACAATTCCAAATATGATGAAATTTGATAGAGAGGTTGAAGACATGGTCGAGAATTTATAGGAAAAGAATGAACATTAATTGAGAAGGGGAAAGTGGCACTTGCAGAAGAAAGAACTAGAAGGAAAAGAAAAGGAGATGATGCATGGGACAAAGGCATTGTGATATTTTGCAAGTGTGTTTGCGGTAAATCCAAATTGATGGAATATTTATAATAGCTCCCTAAATATTAGGAGGATATGTTATAAAGAGAATCACCATGTGAATTCCCTCGATTTAAATGGATCGAAGATCCAAGCAATTTATTTAGTTGGGTTACAAAAGATTTATGAGATGATGGAATGATGACATGATGCAATGCATGACACACAAGCAATGACAACGCAACAACATCGAATAACAGGAAGACACGTGGCACATCGGTCTCGGGGCGCTACACTACAGCACCCAAACATGACAAAAAAATACATGGCAGGGATGCACACAAGATTCTTAACAATAGTCTAGCACTGAGCTACGGCCAATTCATCCATTAACAGGTTCAAACAAGCATGGAAAAAATGGATATGGCAAACATATCTCAGACTTAGTGAAATTAACACTTGTCTGGAATTTCAGATCAGGTAGCCCTCTTCGAAGCAACAAAACTACATGCTACAGGATCTGAACATGGCAAAGTAAAGCATGGCATGGAGCTACTCAAAGAGATTAACAAAAGTCCCTTAGTGACCTTGAGCCAAAAGGGATCAGAAAATACAATTGCAAGCACGTGAACATAGCAAAAACATAATCAGTTTCCAGACTTAGAGAAAAACTGACACATGCTGAAATATAACTCAAGTGGGCATGTTTACGAGCTCGATGCACTCACTACGGTGCAAGTCATGGCAAGACAAGCATACACCCACCAATAAGGCACAACATTAAATCTAGACATGGCAAGAACAATAGCATAGCATGCACGGATCAACTACAACATCACCGGCAAAATTGCAAACAAGTTGGCAATCTGCCCAGATTCACAAAGTAGCAAAATTAGAGCTCGATTGACTAAAGCTAGGGTGCTCCATAATTGCAAGCAAAGACATGGATGGATAGCGAACTACAAGATTAACAAAACATCCTTACTGATCATCCTCAAAAGAGGCACGGATCACTAGGAAACAAATGAACATATGGCATCATGAGATAAACAGCTCCAGGACAGTGAAATTACTAAGTCTCTGAAAACAGAATTAGCAAGTGCACCACTTTGCAAGCTTGCACAAGTCACCACACACATCAAAAAAATACATGGGTTGCACCTCTGGAAAGATGACAAAACCCTTAACAAAACACATGTAGAGTATCAGGGCATAGCATGCACACATTAATCATGGAAAAAATGACAAAAACCTAAATGGAGCAGCAGATCTGACAATTAACTCAAGTAGCCCTCTTCTAACAGCATTTCGGGCATCAAGATGAGCTCATATGAAAATGATGCAATGGAATGAAATGATGTACTCTCAGAGATGAGCATTTTGATATGCTATATGCATGAATCGGAGCTACGGATGCAAAGTTATGGAGCTACGAACATGAGCACTTGGACTGAAAATATCAGGGACGTAGAAAAAATCAACCTCTCCGGGACAGATCAAGGGTTTGCACGGAAACCGAGGTGCGGCAGGATCTCCACTGTTCACGGCCGGCGGATCCGAGGTCGCCAGCGGCCGGCGAGGGCGAGGCGAGGCCGGAGAGGTCGGGGCGGCGCCGGAGCGCGGCG